>NC_056734.1:244457535-244662535 GCF_019279795.1 Protopterus annectens
TTTCAACATGTTTTAAACACTAGTCTGTGCAGATAGACAGAGCAGTTAAATGCAATATTTGAAATTTGGCTCTATAACAGTAAACAAGGAAAACAGAACATATCTAGGTGCATATGTGACAGCAGTTCATTAAGCAGAAATATCTAAAGGCATCCTGCAGTGTTAAAAAATAGAACAATAGTATAAGTTGTTGTAATAAAGAATTAGGTATAGAACCAAAATGTACAACATACACTGAATGCAAAATCTTACATGAGGATGATTACACACCAGGGAAGACAAACAGCTGCTGTGGGATTTGAAAAAAAAAAAAACAAAATGGCACCCAGTGTTTAAATTTCCTCAGGCTGTCCAATACAGCAGTGGTCTACAACCTTTTATGCACCAAGGACAGTTTTTCACGGACCGGCCATCTCATGGTGCGCATAATAAAGTAGATATTTATTTAGTTATTTGACATTTGTTTAACTAGGAGGACAGACCCCGGGAGAAAAGCTCCAAAGTGCAATAAAAAAACAGTTGGCAATAATTACCAAAAAAACAAAAGTATACAATCTGCTTAACAGCATAACATTGATCTACTATGGTTGAGAGGTAAGTAAACCTAATGACAACATTAATGATTTTATGTTTATAAGAGCAATATTTAAAATCTGTTTGTCTCTGTCCAACATACCTCTCAACTGTACAGATTTTCACAGATTATCCAGACTTTTACCTCATATTTTTGGTCTTTTTCTCATAAAATTGTTGTTTTCTGGCAAATCACTGGCAGATCATTGAGGCTGACGTCAGAAAATAATGACAGACAGTTTAGCGTGATACTTCATACCCTTCAGAAAATTCATGCTAATGCAAAACCTGTATTTCTATCAACTTTCAAAGTTTGTAAGAGCAGTAATTAAAAGGGTCCCTATTTTGGGCCTTTGTCCCCCCATTATTTTTGGCTTTCTCCAGATTTCTTGATCTAAGTAAGAAGCTGAGAGATATTCATACCTCTCAACTGTATGGATTTTCACAGAACGTCCAGATTCTTCCCGATGAGTTTTGGTCTGTTCCTCATAACGTTTATGATTTTCTGGCAAGTCACTGGGATGATTTGAGGACTGAAGTCACTAAATAATTATATACATTTGTATTTCAGACCTCATGTCCTTCAGAAAAATGCATGGCAAGACAAATTATGTGATTCTTGCAACGTTCTATGGTTATAAAAGCAATATCCATTCTGTTAGGCTTTTGTGCAGATTTTTTGCACTACTAAGAGGTTGAGAGGTATGGTGTGTGTGTGTGTGTGTGTGTGTGTGTGTGTGTGTGTGTGTGTGTGTGTGTGTGCGTGTGTGTGTGAGTGTGTCTGGGTGTGTATGAGAGACCAAGAGAGAGAGAGAGAGAGAGAGAGAGAGAGATTGAGAGAGTGAAAAGTGAGAGTGATCACTGGCAGCAGTAGCAATGAGGTTTGTATACCTTTCATCCATATCACACACACAAGCACACACACACACACACACACACACACACACACACACATACACACACACACACACACACACACACACACACACAGTCACTTCCTTATTCATGCCTGCATTCATTCACACATCTCTCTGTCTGTCACACCCACATGCCACACACCCAATTATACATTCATTCATACATCGGTTTCACTCTCTGTCACACTCACATGCCACACACCCACTTACACATTCATTCACACATTGGTCTCACTCTCCTGATCTCACATAACACACGCACACATGCACACACGCACACGCGCACACACACACACACACACACACACACACACACACACACACACACACACACACACACACACACACACACACACACAAATTCTTTTGCTTTCATCCACACATTCACTCGCACACGCAGACAGACACATAAACATTCATACAGGCTTTCACTTATCTGATGGCCTGGTACCAAGTGCTCCATGACATGGTACCAGTCTGCAGCCCTGTGGTTGGCGACTGCTACAATACAGGACAAGAGCTGGAGGAGGGAGGGGTAAAGACTATAGGGAAGGAGAAGGATAGCCAATAGGTAACTGAAATCTGCAGACACTGTTTTTGAAGTGCAAGAGAATTAGAAACCACTCAGAGAACCATAAGCAAATGTATGCTACTTTGCACAGTCACTCTGCTTTATACTGTTAAATTAAGGCAAGTGTAGACATTATCTAATTTTACCCTGAAAGTCTTAAAAGGATATAAAATTAAAGCTGGGGTTAGTTACAGATGAAATAGGAGAGGTAATGGAATGCTATTTTATAGATTTAAGTGTTTCTCAAAAGTAAATAGACTGTAGCTGGGGGTGGGGTGGGGGGGGCACTTACTGGAGAGAGTTATGCAGCTGTTGCTTCCTGGTGATGTACTCGTCAGTACAGTGGTTTGATTAAGGAACTATACAGCAGAATGTACTAACACACTCACTATCAATTGTTTAAGTTAGTGCAGTTAAAGTATTCTAGTGTCTAGACACTTTTTAGTTAAAAACCTACATTAGTTTTTAGTCTCTTTAGTTACAAGACAGTGTATGTGGGTGCCCAGTGTGCAAGAGAGATGTTTGAAGTTTCCACTGCTCGTTATGGAGGGCAAAGACCCGCTTGACCCAACGGGAGGTTTGAATTAATGAGGATGATTACACACCAGAGAGACAAACAGCTCCTGTGGGATTTGAAAAATATATAAAAATATAAAAATGTTAATAATTATATATATGTGTTTTAGATATATATATATATATATATATATATATATATATATATATATATATATAGATAGAGATATCTGTATATTATATATACCGTATTTCTTCGTAAATAAGACCTAACCAGAGTAAGGCCTAACATGGTTTTCCAGGATGGTCATGATATAAGACCTACTCCAAAAATAAGCCCCAGTTAAGATCGTCAACAACACACGACGGATGTGTTGATTTATAAAATAATATTATTGACACCTGTTGACTGAGGTTATTGTACTCTGCTCACCATTGTCAGACCATTCGGACACCCAACTTCTTCCCTTTGCAGAAAGTCATAAGATTCTTTCCATGGGAGTCCTCCACAAATCTTACTGTAACCCTAATCATCACTCACACTTGACTTTTGAGATCCTAGGCCCATAAGGGTACCTTTTTGGCTAGGCTTATATAGGCCCTAGGGCCAATAGCCTAGTACCTACCTATGAACCTATAAACCTATAAACACTGGCAGGTGTACTTCGATTGATTAAAGTACAGAAACCTCATGTAAAGCGCGTGCACTTGATAACGAACATCTGTGGTTGTGTCTTCTTAACCGTCGCCATTTTGTGTTGCCACTAAGGTCTCATTAGTCTTCAATTAACCTCCCCCAGACAAGATGAGTACAAAAAGGAATAGCTATTCCATTGAGTACAAGAAAGGAATCGTGGAGGACTCCCGGGGAAATAATCTGATGGCTTTCTGCAAAGAGAAGGAGTTAGATCTCCGAATGGTCCAAAAATGGAGTGCAGCGTATGATAACCTCTGTCAACAGGCTGATGAGGGAAATGCTAAGAAATGCAACTGTGGCTCAGTTCAGCAACCATTATTTTCTGAGCTGGAAGACATCATCTGTGAATGGATTGCTAACAGGAGAGCAAAGGTTTTGGTTGTGTGCAGGGCTGATATTCAAGCATGTGCCCTTGCAATGGCACCACAGTTAGAAATATCCCCAGAAGAATTCAAAGCATCACAACATTGGCTGGATGGCTTCCTTCAGTGATATGAACTGTCTCTAAGAAGATCAATAACACTGTTCAAGTTGGAAGATACTGAAGTTATTAAATGTGCACTTGCATTCAAGTCCTTTGTTGATAGCATTGCCTTTTCTAAATACCAACTCTCCAACATGATTGCCAAGGATCTCAAATAACAATTGATCAGAGGGGTGCCTTGTCAATCTACATTCCCTCCACTGGTTATGAGAGTGCACATGTTATCTGTATTTTGGCAACTCGTCTAGATGGAAAGAAAATCCCACCTCTAATTATTAGTAAGGGTAAGATTGAATGTGTTTCAGACATTTACATTCTTGAAACCAAAAAATTTGGGTGCACACAAGCAGTTATAAGGAAGTGGGTCGATGTATTGCTGCCACTTGTTTTGCGAGGTAGTGAAGGAGGTCTGCTAGTCTAGGATTCAGCCAGCACTCACCACACTAACGACATGAAGAAATTCCTTGCACGGAGAAGAATAGATCAAATAATGATTCCCACAGGAATGACTGCCTGTCTCCAGACTTTTGATATTGCAATAAACAAGCCGTTCAAGGACCATTTGTGCATGGAACTCAATGACTACATTGAAAATAGAATGGAGAGAAATCAGCATGGAAACTTTGTGAAGCCTAGCCTGCAAGTGGTCATGACTTGGGTGAAAAATTCATTGAATAAAATCACTGACAGCTGTGTGGCTAATGCACTATGAGCAGGCTACTTGGGCAAGCAGTGCTAATTTAAGGAGAGCTGTATTGCTAGGCATGACAGATTGGAGCCAATGGTTCTACAGGAAATGGAGTCACAAGAAATTCAGGCCGGAATTCAGGGGTTGGAAACTTGTGATAATGTTCCAGAAGAAGATGACATGACTGTATTTGAATAACTTCCATTATCGGGGTAACAGAATGGACTGCTTCTGCTTTCAGTTTTATCCTCCTCCTCCAATACACATGTACTGAAATTTTTTCTGCACTTTCTGTTAAGCATGAAATATTGCACTGTGAAAGCCAAGGTGTAGATATTCTGAAGTTGAAATGTTTGTTGCACTGTTTATGCAGAATTCTCACTCAACTATTAACGTGTTACTTAGAACTGTTGTACAATAACAGAAAAGTACCAAATAAATGTAGATTTGTGTACATTAATAAATGTTGATTTTTGTACATGAATAAATGAATAAATGTAGATTGTTGTACGGGGGGGGGGGGGTAAGGCATCCCCTGATAATAAGCCCTGTACCACCTTACTCATGTGTGCTAACCCTATCCCTTACCCTGAGCTAACTCTAATCTTGCACTTTACATTAGTGAAAACCCTTTACCTAACAGTACTACTACAAAAGGTAAAGGGACACAGAATGCACAAAACCCCAAAGAATCAAAGCACTAAATCTTTCTCCTTACCTAAACCTTGCTCTAGCCTTAACCCACAAGTACTTGCACATACACACTAACCCCTATAATGAGATCTTATGCATTTTCACAAACACAACGTTTTCAGTCAGACATCATTTTTCCTGTATAATCCTATTTACCAACACTGTATAAAACTTAATAAGCTGGATTCAAAAAAGCCTACACAGTGCGTTAAAACTGTGGGTGTATCGCACCATGATACACACATGGTAGTCAGCTAGTTTGCATTCACTATGTGGCCACATAAACATGATAAATATTGTGGCATGCTAATCACAACATAAGCATCTGAACTGTATGCTAATCAACCAATCCAAGATGGAGGAGATATTCAACAGGCTATAAAGCAATCTTGAAGTCTCTGTGCAGGTGTTACTTGCAAATTCCAAAACCTATTGGAATACAGCCACGGAAACTACTCTACATGGAAGCAATGTTAAGGGCTACTGTTGCTGTTATATATGTGTATGTGCAACAGGTCCAAGTTTATGCTGCTGTTGCTGCTGCTGCTAATAGACCTCAACCAAGAAGGAGAAGGGTGCTTACACCCTGTTTAACTTTTCATTCTCTGCATGAGGTAGAAACTGTAGAGTACTACGGGGTGGATAGAAACACATTACAGGAACTCTGCAACTTCTGTCGTACTTATCTGAGAGCAAGGGCAAACTGAGGGAAACCAATACCTGTGGAGACTAAGGTATATGTAGCACTTAGAATATTAGCTACAGGAACCTTCAAGAGACCAAAAGGGGACATGTTGGGGGTGTCATAGGCATCAGCATGCAGGAACCTCCATCAATTCCTGAATGCTATGCTACAACTTGCCAGTGACTACATACATTTTCCCCGTACACCTGAAGACAGAGCCACAACTATGCAGGAGTTTTGCTCTGTAGCACACTACCCTCAAGTGTTGGGTGCCATAGATGGTATGCACATTGAAATCAAAGCACCACCCAGAGACCAGGGAAGAGTGTACATAAACAGAAAGGGCTTCCACTCCATTAACTGCCAGGTCATGTGTAATGCTAAGGCAGTCATCCTGAATGTGTGTGCTGACAACCCAAGCAGTTACAACGATTCCCATATCTGGCACAATTCTCAGCTCTATCAGAGGTTTTCTAGGAGAGATATCCTAAAGGGTCATTGACTGGGGGATGCAGGTTATGCACTTAAGCCATGGCTGATGATGCCCATCAGAAATGCACACATATGCACAGAATGCTGTAATGAGGAGCATGCACAAAGAAGAAATATTATAGTGTATGTTTGGTTGCTGAAGTCATGGTTCCAGTGCCCAGATACATCTGGCAAAGCGCTGCAGTACAATCCCCATAGTTGTGCTGAAATGTTCACTGTCTGTGCCATCCTTCACAATACCATTCTGAGAAAACAGCTTTAGCAGGATCACCAAGGGGAAGAAGCACATATCCCACCTCCACTGCCAAGGTCATCATATCCACTTGCAGGTGAGTAGTCAGAGTGAGAATCGCCAGCCACTGTGGGTGTCGGTAGATATAGGAATACACAATATGCCCTTGTGCTGGCCATGCTCACCGCCTAAAGGGAAAAAACTTCATCTTACACACATACATACAGTAACTTTGATGCCAGGCAATACTCACAACCCTTACTTCCCCATGTAATGGCTGTTTACTGCTAGTATCACACAGAGTCAGCCCCTTAATTAAAACACTTCTAACCACTGGATTGTCAAGGTAAGTGTTGAACCTGAAATAGAAAAATAAATGGCCAAGAACACAAACAAATGCCATATCCTTGCATACTGTTACTTGCTAAAGTAACATAAGTAGAAGACGGCTGATATTCACAGCAATGACATCAATATGTGACAGCAATGACTTCTATCAATAGATGGGTTCTCTATCAGCTAATAGGCCTCATGCAGCAACGATTCACATATTACAAAAACATGTAAGAAAGCAGTGCAATTTCCAAAAGAACATCACAAACACATATATACTAAGCACACAGTCAGCTATGCACCTGGGCATCAGTGGAAGTAGTGCCACTATGGGAGAGTGATCAGGCACAGCCACATTGGTTAACATCAGATGATGTGGCTGATGTACATCCACATGGATGCTATCCCCCTCCTAGCAGCAGTTCCATCACATACACTACCCATTCTAACATGTCATTCGTCCGATCCATGGAATAGGCCACATGGCAGAGGCAGCCACACATTTCAGCCTGTGCCACATCTGCAACCCTAAGCATGTCCTCAGATGCCCTATTGGAATGTGCCTGCACCTCTATGACAACCCTAAACATATGTTGAGTGGCACATAAAGACATACCAGGATCAGGTAGAGGGTGAACAACAGGCCTCCTCCATTCACCACTAACAACCCTCCTCCGTGCCATCTTACCCACACTTTGGCTATGGCCAGAGTCAATCAGCACTGAATTTGCAATAACCACACTACCCCATTTAAGTCTGTCACCCTCAACCTGTCTAATATCTGAGGGCTTACTGGAATAGGTATGTGTAGGCCTACTGGCTTTGTCTGATGGAAATACAGGGATGGCTAAATATCTAACTCAGTTTCAGATTCAACCTCTGCACCCCTTGCCTGTGCCTCTGTTTGGCCACCATAATCATTAGCATCTGCCGATACTTTGACATCAGGTGGTAAGAGTCCTACACTTCCACTGTCAGGATCACCTGTGAAAATAAGCAAAAGACACAGGAATGAAATTAATACCTACACTAAAATTTAATATTACGATAACAAACTAACACTGGTGCCACTACCACAGATGGTACAGCAATACACACACTCATGACACCCATCTCACACATACAAATAAATGCATATTTCTGAGAAATGGTCACCAATAATTAAAAAAAATGTTTGCCTTAGGGAGGATGGTCTTAAAAGAATTGAAACAAGGTAAGGACACAATCACCACAATTGCAATAACACAGAAGGACAGTGAATACACAATTTTTGCCTATATGCCCATTAACAATACTTTTAACTGAAACTTAGCTGACACTTCCACTCAAAGCCCATGTGTAATGAAAAAATGTGTTAACTATATCAATTTATCAATAGGTTCTTCCAAAAAATAAAATAAAGTAAAATAAAATCCACATGAACTGTTACTTACAATATTTTATTATACAAACAAATCTGAGACACATGTTAAGCTTACCTGAAAGCTCATCCTTGGACATACGTTTCCTTCCAGAAACATCAGCACCATCAATCACATGTTCCTGTGCAGTTTCTACTGAGCTCTCTGGATCTCTGACAGTGGACAGGAACTCTTCATTTGATGTCAGTGGTGGTTCTGTAGCAGCACCTCCTTCCCGTAGCCAGCTGTTCATAGGCAACTGCAGCTGCTCTCCTCCAGGCTGATGAAATCATACCAGTGGCCCTATGACACACCTGATCATATGTCCTGCTGGGTACCCCTATGGAAGTTATGTCATTGACTATCTGATTCTAAATCTGCATTCTGGCAGCCATATCCCCACATAATCTCTCAAGCAGAAATGTGCTGTGGTGCCTGAATGCCTGCACAATGACATAATTTTCTGAGTCAATGAAAGGGGGTTTACATGGATTTGTACACTTAGGTACCATAATCCTATGTGACATAAAACAGTGAAGGATACAACACATAAATATCACATAATGAAATTCCTGATTATACATATTTTATTTTATTTTACATTTGTTTAACGGGAAAGGCTGACTGGGCAGGCTGACCATTTTCAGTGGAGGCCCGGGAGAAAAGCTCCATTATTAACAGTACATTATTATACAAACAAGAAGAATGTATTACAGTAGGCATACAAAAGAAAGATTATTTTAATACATTATAAAATTATTGTCATGCACAATTAGCAGTGGTTACATTATTCAGTAATAATATACAGCACATATACAATGGACTGAGATACATTCTAATAGACAAGTGACAGAGAAATCACCTTGAGATAAGAAAGAATAAAAACACTTTGATATAAGAAAGAATAAAAAACAGAAATAAAAAGCACCTGTATTTGTTAATCTTGAGTAGCGTAGCTTAGTTTTCAAAAAGTGAACATGAGAAGTGGTTCACTTATTACAAAATTGATGTCATATACAATTACAAGATTTGTTTTTAGGGTAGGGAAATATAGTAAGATAGTGTGCATACTAAGTGAAAAAAATACACATTGTACGCAAGTGATAGTGTTAGCCTTATGTGAATAACATCCTAGGCATGCTTTTCTATGTAGGACTCATGCGTTGCAGATTGTCTGTATATATTGTCTAAGTAGTTTAGCCTGTGTCAGAACAGGTGCTTATCCATGAGCTAGCTAAATAGGTTTTGAGAAGGATTTTGAAGTTATGCTCACATATTTTTATTTTCCACATTAACAACTGGAGACACATAGTTCAGTTATTAAAATTTAAGGTTATATGGTTGTACCATATCACACTCACACACAAACCAATATTTGCTTCATAACAAGGAATACCAATGGAGTAATATATTATTTATCATGGATAGAACAGGATGACTACACAATTTCAACAGCAAACCTCTTGAAACACAAGTTTTGTTTAGACAACACACAAATGGTACTTGGCTCCCCCACCCCCAAAACAATAGGTAAATGACAGTTTATACAAATCAGAAAATACCACATAATTACATTATTATATGTAAATGCTATCAACTCAGTTCTCACAAAATATGTGTACACATTTACAATAGAAAAGTCAATTTTATACAATTGCCAGTCACCTCTCATTGTGCCCAGCAGTTCCCTGGAGATTTCTATGGGCCATCTTAGAAGCCTAACACCCTGTGTCATTGACAATATAGTACATTACATTTCACTGAAATAACATAGAATAGTGTAAGATAAACAGTTGTAACAATACTTGTGATGAAAGTTAATGAGGGCTGTCTGTATGAAAAAGTAAAATGCCTGCCAAAAATGCTTATGCCAGCAGGGAACCATAAGACGTGCATACAGATAAAAGTTTTGTTTTCTAATGCACATATATAAAATATTTTTCTTTGTAACATGTTAACAAATCTAGCATGTACTTGAAAAATACAGTTATACCTTAACAAGGTCAGAAGCCTTCTGTGCAGATGAATCAAAATGAATAGCAATCTTCTGTGTTCTCCACATACACAACTCTCCTCACTTCCAAGGTCCTTAGTTACATGATTACCTTTTTATAGCATAGATTCAGGCCTCTGAGCATGGTGAAGATGCAAATGAGGCGAGAACTCAGAACTGCTGAATCCAAAATGTTTAACTTCATGTAGCAGGTGTCAACATTGTAATGGCACTACCTCAGTGTTAGTTGTTTCTTCTTCTTCTTTCAGCTTTTTCCTGGTTAGGGGTCACCACGGTGAATCACCTGTCCACTCATGATTGGCAGTGAAGTTTTATGGTGTTGAGTTGCCAGCCTGGCGCCCAACCTTCCACGGAAGGCATACACACACACATGCACACACACACACACACACACACACACACACACACACACACACACACACACACACACACACACACGCACACACGCACACACACACACACACACACACACACACACACACACACACACTCACACCTAGGGCCAATTTAGAGTATCCAATCCACCTACAGCATGTCTTTGGGATGTGGGAGGAAATCGGAGCACCCGGAGGAAACGCACGCGACCACAGGGAGGATATGCAGACTCCGCACAGAAGGCACCCCAGCTGAGGATTGAACCGGAGAATCTCTTGCTGTGATGGATTGCAAATGTGAATGATTAGTGTGAGGGAGAAGGAAGACATAACAGCAATTCAGACTACTTTACCTGCAGTGGGTGTGCCAACCAGGATATATTTGCAAAGCATAGAAATAACTGTAGCAAGCTTTTAAATGGAAGGGAACAGCACACATTTCTCCATTTTAGTTCACTAATAGCCAAATTCTACTCTCTTTGCTGGAAACTGTATTTTACTGTCATGTAGTTTATCATACATTTTAATGACAATGATACAACATGCAGTATACCCTGCATGTCTGAGAATACAGCACAGACAGTGAAGAATGAACATAATGCAAAATGAAGACAGAGATACATTGTTGAAAACAAAATTTATAAATGGTTGTGTGATCACTCATTGCATTAAATATGTAAACTACGCATGTACAAACAACTGAGAGTGTATAAGTGTATATGCCTTGTTAATACTGTCGCAGAAATGGGACTTGCTTATATATACAATGATTTACATTACTGCTGCAAAGTTGTTTCTGTGGCAAAGACAAAAAAGACACACCTAGTATGTTTTGTAGTTTCATTAGTCTGACAGTACAAATCCAGACTTGTGTAAAAATCTGTAAGGTGTGTTAAAAAGTGTTTTTGCAATGTTGTTTATGTTTCCTTTTTTTACCTAGTAATATTTGTGGGATGCACAGCTTAGTGCAAAAACAGTGAAATGGCAAAATAAATTAAAATTAATAAAAGTTGCTTGATAAAAACAGCATAAATTAAAGCTGTTAATATGTGTGTAGCATGCCTGCTAAACATGATCAACACTACACAGCACATAGTATATGTAGATCAAGTTTCAAGTCCTGCATTTATCTTTTAGTGATGAAAACTTATAAACACATTTTTATAATATTAATACATGCTGTGCTTTGATAATTTTATTCATGCATCACTCTCCTCCATGCAAATACGATGTAATGGCCCAGACAACAAGTAGACATTGTCAGTTTCTTAAAAGATGCATTGTTACATCTTTTGCCTTCTATCGTGCAAACACACTAAGCAGAGTTGCGCTGCGATCTGCAAGCTTCCACAACACCTGCAGGTCCAGAACACCTGCAGACAATAGTTAGACACTGTCAGTTTCAAAAAGGATACATTGTAACATGTGTGGTCTTCCACCATGCAAACACGCTAAGCTGCAGTCAACACACATACACAATAATGAATGTAAAAATATACAACTGCTGCTTAGCTCATCCTGTAGCAGCAGGTAGAGGTTAAGGGTTTTAA
Source organism: Protopterus annectens (assembly GCF_019279795.1). Taxonomy (NCBI): domain Eukaryota; kingdom Metazoa; phylum Chordata; order Ceratodontiformes; family Protopteridae; genus Protopterus; species Protopterus annectens. The sequence continues at coordinate 244,469,755 of NC_056734.1, forward strand.
TGCAGGGGAACCAGTGTTCTAATTAAGCAAACTTAAAAGTTTTATTAATGCTGTTTTACTTTATTTTACAGATAAATTTACACTAGATACATATTTACACATACAAAAAACTATGTATAGCAAGTACATTGAACATGCACAGGATATCACATATATTAAATGTCTAAATATGTGTATCAGTTCAGATATGGTTCTACAATAAAAAACTTATGTTCAGAATTTTCATGTCACACACATACATGGTTAACAACTCGACTCTTTAATATTTATGTATAACTAATTAGCATGTCTGATAAGCAAGCTCTAATTAGCAATGAGAACTCTGCACAGTAGTGAGTGGAAAAATACACCTGCTGCTGTGGGTTACCTATGTCTTAGATGTGGCAACTGCTATAAGTTGCTCTCTGTAATGCAGTCGATCCAGGTTCTAATTTAACACACTGCAAATTTTTTCATGCTTGTCCAGTCAATTTAAAAAAAAATAAAGAACAATGCAAAGGTAATTATAAATAACAATAACTATGTGTAGCACTGGAGATCATATGAATTATATGTGTTTGAGGGCAGACTGACAATTATGCTTCTGTACTTATTTTTTTTTTTCTGCCATTGCATGGACTTCTTAATTCAATGATAGTCTGATACACATGAATGTATAAATCAGGACCTTGTCAGGTCACGCATACATAGCTATCCATTCACTCTTTCATGTGTCCATATCAATAATGAACATGTCTAACAAGCACTTCTTCTGTGGCTGTAATGAAAAACACTAATGTGACAGAATGTTTGCTCAATTTTACAAAGGTTTCCATCCCACATTGTACTAATGACTTTTATCAGTGTGCAAAGCCACACAAAAAATGTGTCAGCTCATAGACTTTATGCACCTAAACACGTCTAAAAAAGTTAAGTCATGTAACAGGTACAGCAGCATGCAACCCATAAACTAATACCAGCTGTCACATTACCCTTTGTAAATCATAAACTGCCGTCCTTTTTGTTTGGCATTGTTGCTCTCTGCTTAACATCACACAAATGTGGTTGGCATCATTGTGCGAGTTTGCACACTAGCTTTAAATGCAATAACATAAATTGTTGGGAAAATACTTTAACTGCTGCTGTATGACCTGTATGAATATGACCGGAGCAACAAAGGAAGGGCTGAAAGATGGGGTATAGATGAGTCCAGAATATTTACTGGATTACTTGTAAAGTGCCACAGCCATAGGCTATTGCAGCATGACTATACTGGGTCTCAATATAAATCAGAGACTTGGAATAGTCTTGTCATGGCTGTCTCCAGTTCGATTGGTATTCCACACACTGATGAGCAATGGAAGCACCACTTCAATGATGTGAAAAGGTGCAAGCAGGCACAACTCAACCAGTGGCTGGATGAGTTTAGGACGTCTGACATCCCACAGGTGTGTAAGTACACAGATAAAGACACTTTAAATTATATAGAAAGCTAGATATAGCCAAGGCTGGTATGCATAACGCTCTTCTCTTTTTCTCTCTTTTTTACTTTACAGCCACCCAGGAGATTGCAGTGAGCAGGAAGGCCCATGGTGTATATTTAAAAATATGAAGAGAAGCAAGGGGTATGTATTAGGTTCATAGGTTCATAGGTTCATAGGTTTATACTAGGCTATCTGCCCTAAGGCATTTATAAGCCTAGCCCAAATTTTTGTGGCTTACGCCACCCCTTATATGAAAAAATACTGTGCCCATTAGTTTGTTGTGCCTCTGTCCAGCAGTGACACAGATATGATTCCCGGGGTAAACCTACGATCTCCCATCCACAGGTCTAGATTTCTCTTGAACAGAGTCAGCGAGGTGCTCTGCCTCACATGGACCGGGATTTTATTCCACAGCATAGGGAGTCTCTGAGTGATAAATCTATCCCTCCAGCACGTCCTATTTATAGCCGTGCTAAGGTTTAAGTCGCTTGCTCTAGTGGTTTTGGTGGATTTGGATTTTTGAGGTGGAGCATGTCCATTAATTCCGGGTTGGACATGGCCTTGTATGTCAGGCACATGTCACCTCTGAGCAGACGGTATGCGACTGAATAGAGCTGGAGTTTCTTCAATCTGGCAGCATATGACAGATTTTGGAGTCCCTTTATCCTTTTGGTGAGGAACTTTTGGGGTCTCTCCAATTGCTGCAGATGTCGGGTGAGATACATCCCGAATGGGGCATTGTACTCGATCATTGGTCTGATAAGTGAAGAGTACAGGGAACAATGACCTCACTAGATCTGGATGTGAATCCCTTCATGATCAGGTGGGCAATGTAGAAGGTCTTTCTAACCACTTTAGCAATGTGAGTGTCAAAGAAAGGCCACTGTCAACCTGGGTCCCCAGATCCCTGATAACCTCTTCTGTGCTTAGTGGATTGCCACCTATATGGTAGCTTGGGGTTACCTTGTTTTTCCCGAAGGGTATGACTATACATTTTTGGCGTTTAACTTCAGGCCATGGCTCTGGCACCAGCTATCTGTTTCCGTGAGTCCCTTCTGAAGGATATCCATGTCCGATGCACTTTCCACTATGGCCCAGTTTGCAGTCGTCTGCAAACTTTGTCAGCCAAAGTCCTCCCATGTTGGCCTGTACTTCTGAGAAGTAGATGCCAAACAATAGGGGCCAAGGACCGAGCCCTGTGGGACACCACTTGTGACCGGCTTGGAGTCTGACACAGTGCCAGCAACTCTAACCCTGTGGGTTCTGTCCTTAAGCCAGTTTGCAACCCATCTTGTGACATATGGGTTTACATTTAAGCTGGTAAGTTTTTCTACAATACCCGAGTGGGGTATTGTGTCGAAAGCCTTTGCAAGGTCAAGGTAGGCTGTATGGACTGCCTTTCCCTCATCAATGGCCTTGGTGACTGTTTCAAGAAGTCGACCAAGTTCAAAAGGCATGATCTTCCCTTGACAAAGCCAAACTGGGTCGGGTCCAATGTCTGCAAGTCCCCTATATCTTTGTTTATGAGCTCCTTATGATCCTCTCCATAGCTTTGCAGACTAGACTTGTTAAGCTTATGGGGCGGTAATTACCAGGGTCCGTGAGGCGCCGCCTTTGTGGAGTGGGACCACAGTTGCCGTCGCCACTCCTTGGGCACGTATCCTGTGGTAAGGCTGAGATTAAACAGCTGCCTTATGTGCGGGTTTAATTCCTCATTTAGCTCGTGTAGCACACAGCCGGGGACACCATCCGGTCCCATTGATGCTGTGTTTTTAGCTTTAGAGAGAGCAGCTTTCACCTGCGCATTTGAGATGTCCGGGAGGCTACACTCGGCTGGGATAGTTATCTCTCCTTTAGGGACGGAGGGGGTGGTGAAGTTTGCACTGAACCTGTCTGCCAGTATGTTGGCAATGTCTGTGGGTTCAGTGATTTTTGTATCATTTTGGACTAATTCTGAGCATATCTGGGAGTTTCCACCCAGGTTCCTAACATAGCTGAAAAAGGCCTTATGATTTTCCTTTGAATCCATGGCAATTTTTCTCTCAAAATTGGCCTTAGTTGATTTTATGAGTGCTCGTATTTTTTTACTAATAATGATCAGGGGTCACTTCCCTTTTATGGATTTTGTTCTATCATGTAATAGCTTTCTCCTCTTATTGTAAAGTTTGTTAATGGCTGGGGACCACCAGACTGGACGTTTGCCCTTTGTGGAAAGAGTCTTGGTTTTATTTGGGATTGCCTGATCCATGCAGTCCTGGAGGTGTTCATAGAAGGCATTTGTAAGGGCTTCCGCAGCTTGGGTTGTGGTTTCCTCTGGCTCAGGGGCCTTGAAGGATACCACACCAGTCTTGAGTAGTGTGAAGTTTGCTTTAGAGAAGTTCTTCACTATGGTCTTTTTTGTTTGGGATGGGGGCGGGATGTGGATTTCCAGTGAGATTAGTTTATGATCAGATCTCACCAATGAGGGATATACTTCTGGTGTGGAGCATTTTGTCCCCATGTTTGTGACAATGAGATCTAGTATATTTTCTCCTTCATTATTCAGCACCAAATAATTATTATTTTACCAAATGTATTGCTCTTCTATACATTAGTAGCAAATTAAGCATGCATACCTTAACTGTAAAATCAAGCACCCATGCTTCATTCTGTAGCTCAAGGCAATTGTAGTAATTGAGTGAAATAGTGTATTCAGATCTTGTGGGCTCAAATCCCCCAAATAACATATTGTAAAATAATTAAAAAATAAATTACATACAAATTTCAACTAATTTTACATAAATGCCATGCTGTTAACTTTATCTGTATTATTTGAAAGAAACAAGTGCAATACATGCATTTTGTAAGGACTACTTGGAACATTTATCATTCCTAGTTTGTAGTTTTTAAAAAGTATAATTAATGTAAAAGTAAACTTATGTTTATATCATAGTAATTTTATTGCATGTAACATATGGTGGTTGTAATTATCATTTTCTTTTTTCTCTTACCCCTCCCCTTATCTCTCTTTTTTATTTTTAAATGTGTGTTCACAACATTCTGATGTCATCAGTTTTTGACAACCGACTAAATTTTTTTCCAGCACAGGGAGATAGACCAACCAATGTGGCTCAGCCTGCCACCCCTCCAGTGGCTGCTGCACCAATGCCCAGCACATCTGAGCTCTCAACATCAGGTTAGCATTACCCCAGCAGCTGTACCCTCCAGGAGTATTGGTGGGTGTGGTAATTTTTTCACCTGCCAAGAGATGCCATGGTGCATGAGGCTGTGAAAAGTACCATTGTTGCATGCTTTAGCTGGATGGAAAAGATGCTTGCTGGAATGTTTGGGAAAAGAAAACAAGTAATCCCACAGCAAGCTCAGGAAGGGGATGGTGATAACAGTTCTGTGGGTGTGGACTAGATTCGTACAGTCCCCATGCTTGACAGGCATGGGACTCCGATGTCCCCTCCATATCCGCAATCATGGCTTCCCCCAACCTTTTGCGGCCCTCACCATCCCTGTCTTTGTCTTGTTTGTCATGTTTGCAACTGCTTCCTCACCTGCGCTACTTACCTGACCCTAACATACCTACATCCCATACCCAACGTTTCTCTCTTACTGAAATAAAATAAAATAACGGGTACCTGTCCCATAAAAAAATATATTGTCCCATACAAGGTTTTTCACTTCACACGTCTCTTCTTGACATGCTTAATTCAGTCCAATTGGCTATACAGCATTACTGCATTGTTGTCAATCATGTTTGTTGAGGTGACTGTCCAAATTCATCCAATATTCTATCCATGTTTATTTCAGTGTTGAAGAGATGGATAGCTATAGTTCTTTCCTAATTCCCTCCTGCACATTCCTACATTGCTTTCTCTTTGTTGTTCCCCCTGCTTGCCCCCCCCATTTCACCACTTTCCTATTTACACCATTTTCACAAGTTTAATCTGGTCAGAAAATAGAATCACACTCTACACACATAAGTAATAAATCCTTAATGAAGCCCTTCACTTTTTGTCCTTTGCTTTTGCAGGGAATTTGGCATCACACATCAACACCAAGTGAAAGTAAAGAGCTCTTCACTTCCTATAGCATGGTGCAGTTACCTCCCCACTATTTTGATTAAACCCACTGCAATAAGCAAGCACACAGTTAAAGTAGAATAAAGGCATGCATTAAAATATGTTCCTGTAATATTTATTTAGACTGCTGAATGCATCAATATACAAATCCATATGTGCACCGTTGACATAATCAATGGAGTACTGTTTCTTTTTATGTAGTACTTCATTTTAGTCATTCCCTTCCACATTTGCAAAAAATATAACATGTAATTATTAAATTACATCATGAATACATATTTTCAAAAATTAGACTGAGCTGAATTCAAACCCTGCATCATCTGTGCTCAAAATAAGAGCTCACTCTTGCTAAACTGGCTGTCAAGATGACAGCAAGACAGCAGGTATTTTTATTACACTCAGGACTGGTCAAAGTGCTGACTGACATGCCTCTCCACTTAGCATGTTTGTCTGGAGGAAGGCAAACTGACAGAAATAATAACATTTTCTAAATAAACAGAGAATCACATTTGCTTGCCGTTTAACTCTGAAGAAATGGGGAAGGCAGTGCAAATAGTTTTTATTGTCATAAAATGTATGACACATCATTTGTGATGTAAACAACATTATGAACACCATGGTATCTATTAGCTATTTCTAACATAGCCAATATGGATAAGGACTTCTCAAGTTCTATTATTAGTCATTGATGTGTGTGACGCGTGTGCAAACACTGCAATCGATTGCACAAACCAGCTGCTCGGTGGTGTGCTACGGAAAGAGGTCATTAGCATACATTACATATGTTTATTGCCCAGTTAGTCTTCATTCCATTAAAATCCATGTAAAAACACTTTTTACTGACAGAACATGTATTTACACTGAGTCATGTGTGCCCTGCACCCATGCACTTGAAAAGTGGTATGTCAGTACTAGTTGCCAAATGTCAACTACACTACAGGAATAAATAATCATCTAAACCTTTATACTGACAATAGACATTCAGATTGTCTTATACACGTATTAATGTGAACAGCAATTCTTCACAAATATGAACACAATACATACACAGTTGCATCCATGCTGATGACAAAAAAGTATGTGTGTATGTGACAATGTGCATAATGTTCACAACATACTGAGAAACAACTGTACATGTCTCAGTTTTTGTTTCTAGTTTGAGAATCTTCAATTTAAAGTGTACCTGCACAATGGAAACAGAATAGGAAATACAAAAGCCGCACTTTGCACACCACTTTCATAACAATATATGCTACCCACATCATATAATGATGATGGCATTATATATAAAGATCAGTATAACAAGGCAAAAGCATACTTCAGGGGTGTTGCAATCATTAATTACTGTGTTTTGAAAATGGGAACAAAATACTTTCATGTGAGTTAAATTACAACAGCAGCCACATTATGTGTGTGTCTCTATGCATGTGTATGTGTGTATGCATAGTGAATACCTGTCAGCTGTACAGATTTCTGCAGAATGTCCAGATTTTTGGCTCATATTTTTGGCGTGTTCCTCTATTTTCCTGGCAAATCACTGAGATGATCTCAGGATTGTAGTCATTCAATAATGACATACATTTGAGTTTCAGACTTCAAATCCACCAGAAAATGTATATTAAAACAAATCATGTTACTCTAGCAACTTTCTAAGTTTATAAGAGCAATATTTAAAATATGTCCCTATTTATACCCCCATTTTGTCAAGCTTTGTACATATTTTTTGCATTAAGATGTTGAGAGGTATGGCATAGTCAGAGAGACATCATTCTGTATCCTACCATTATCAATCCTGTCAAATGCAGAGTTAATATCTTGATAGTTGTACATGGTCGCCCAGCCATTTAATATAGGTCACACAACAAAATCTCTCAAATATCCAGTGAGGATGTCTGTGAAGATATGTGAAGGCTGCCAGCCTAGCTAGATAGAATTTTGTAGATAATTCTGTCATTTGTAAATAGTAATATAAGCCATAGGCTTGTTCTCTTAAATGTGAAAAGACTGTATCGGATGTTGAACTCCAAAAATGTAACAATAGTGCACTCTGCTGTAAGAAAGCTTATAAGTCAAGCATTTTATGCCTTGTTTGATCTCAGGGCTCAGAGCTGTGGTCTCTGAACCAGCAGATTTGTTTTGTTGTTTTAACACTAGAGTTCATTGCTAGATTTACATATACAATGCCTTTAATTGCTGTACATTCCTGACAAGGTGCAAGCTTACCAAAAAATGTTAATGTAGAGTTTCTGTTAGCCTGGGAAACCAGAGAATTGTTACGAATTATGTAATCTAAAATGAGTGAACAGGATGCATTATCAATTTAAAGGGTTTTATCAGAGACAGAGGGAGAGCATTTTACATTTGTCTTCAGAAATGACCACTCACTAGCACTTGCTTTGATCTGTCTGTATGTAAGTAGGATCTTGGACTTTAGTGTCTCTCCAAGAAATAGATAGAAAATAGTAAGTTTAGTCTAGCTGTTTTCTATATTTATGTCAGAACTATTCTACTGTTTATTTTAAGAATTTTCCTGTGATTTCTGAACTCTTGACTAGCACTGTGGAGTAAGAAGTATTGTCTTGTGTTTTTATTACTTATTATTAAATATTCTTAAACCTTTCAACTGTGGCTGTTTTGTGTACAGATAATTTAAGCTCTAGAGTACATTACATGTATAAAGTGATACTGTACAATGCCACTCCAAATAATCAATGCTGCTCAGTCACACTTACCATTTGGATAATAATATTGCACAGTAATAATTGGACACCCTTTGGTAAGGGCCTTTTTAGTAGCTAATAAGTAAGGGTCCTGGTGGCAGTGATTACTACCATATAGCCTGGACAGAAGGGGCACAGCTACTGAACCTGTGCCAGCCTTTCCCAGGAATGTCTGCATGGTTGCATATAAATCATATCTCAAAGTGTGTATGTGTGTTTGTGTGTGTGTGTGTGTGTGTGTGTGTGTGTGTGTGTGTGTGTGTGTGTGTGTGTGTGTGTGTACTTGGGCAGGGATGCAAAGCACTGGTTGGACAGAAAGAGTGCTAGGAGGACTTGGCTTGGGACCCTGGCTAAGTACACTACTCTATAGCTGTGCCAGTGGGGAGTCTTACTGGGGATCTGGAGAGAAAGGGAGAAACCAGCCCCAGACGGACTGTGATCTCTCTGTGCTCTTAAGAGAAATTGTACTTTACTGTGTGTGCATTTGTTATCCTTCCCAATGTGGATGCCCCTCACTGATGTTAGTGGTGAGGACTGAGGTTCCTTGATTACTGGGCCAGTGCATGGGCATCACATATTAATTGTTTGGCATTGGTGGGATATCCACACCACATATTAATTGGTTGGCAATTGGCTTGTAGTGGTGTGGATAGTCAATTTCTGTAGCTTGTGTACAATGATCACTGAAGGTGTCTTTGCACTCTAAATCAACCACACCATGAATATTCAGAGTTCAGATTACAATTGTTTTATTTCTTTCATTAGCTTAGTTAGTCAGTGAGAGCAGGCAAGTGTGTCAGCAGAGGATTATGGGAAGCTGTCATGGAACCAGTTGGCTGAGATGTGCCAGGCTAAGGGACTGGTGCATGGAAACCTGACTAAGGCAGACATGATTGCAGCTTTGGTCACAACTGCATCAGAAAGCAGCAATCAGGAGGGCAATTAGACTGGCCGTGGAGATGTGCAACACTCAGAGAATGGACAGCTCAGCCTTTCTGCAGAGGACTTAAAAATCCATCTGGTCCTAAAGAGACTTGAGTTGGAAGCCAGGCATTTGGCAAGAGAAGCAGTAGAGAGACTGAGACATCTACAGGTGGAGAAGAATGAGAAACTGCAATGCCTGGAAGCTGAGGAGAAGGAAAGGTAGAGGAAGCATGAAAACTAGACGCTAACTCTTCACCAGAGTCTTGGAGGTAATGGGGAAGGGAGTAACCAGACCCCAAAAGTACAAAGGGTAAGTAAATTTCTTCCACAGTTTACAGAGGAGGATAATTTTGAAAGTTTCATTCATATCACTTTAAAACATATTAAACCAAATAACTGATAAAAATAAAAATAATAAACTCGGTGATAAACCAAACTGTGCTTTAATGCAGAAATTCAGTAAAAATCCAATAAGCGCTTTCATCTTTTCATACACAAGACTTCCTCAGACTGAATTAAAACTTCTCACTTCATTCATTAAATACTAAAATATATCATCACATGACATTCCCAATTAATGTCTTAACCCTTTCTTTCTCAAATGGCTACAAAATCTTCTCTGTTGTTAAGCCCAGGGGGATAGCAGGCATTCACCTTAACCTGCCATGTATATTCCAACCATCCCAACTCCTACTCAGCATTCAACTTGATCTCATAGTCAGCAATATTTCCCAAAACCAAAAATTTAAAATTGATTTTACAACCCCCCCATTTTATAATGTTTACCTAAAGCATTAGCTTAATTGCCGGTTTCCACAGCTCTTTTGTGTTCATACATTCTTTTGAACAGCTCCCTTACTAGTATGGCCAACATAGAATGCATTGCAAGACTGACATACAATTAGATAAACAAAAAACTTTCATTTGCATGTGTAAACCTTGTTGACATACATTTTTACATCATTAATAACAATTTCACTGACTCCTTCATAAATTAAATCACAGAAAATGCATGCCAGACATTTTTCCATCCTGCCTCTTGTACTAAAAGACCTGGGATTCAAACTGCTTTGGAAAAAGTTTTTAAATCTCTTTCCCTTTTTTGTACAGAAAGCGTGGACCTCAACTGCTTCTAGTACTTCTTCACTGCTCTTCAAAATTTTCCAATTTGTTCTAATAATCTGTTTGATGGCTTCCGAATCTACACTATTCGATATTTGCATAGCAGTTCCAAAGTCATTGTTGATATTTTTCTTAGAAAAAACTTCTAAATTTTCTCTAGTTCTTTTGACTTCAGTAAGTTTACTTCTCACTAATTCATTTGAATAGCCTCTAGCTACAAACTTGTTACATATAGTTTTGCTCTATTTAATAAAATCAGCATCATCTAAAGTAAGTTGATGTGCCCTCATCAGTTGAGCCTTAACAATATTTTCTTTCATATATCTGGGATGCATGCTTGAAAAGTGTAAATATGCATTGTTTTGCACATTCTTTTTGTTAATTTTAGTAGCTAACTTGCCATTTTCTTTATACACTACTTCATCCAAATATGAAATACTTTTGTCATTCAAAACTGAAGTAAATTTCAAATACGTACAAACCCTGTTTATATACCGCAAGAAAGATTCAAGGGACTCCAACCCCCCTCTCCAAACAATAAACTAATCATCTATAAAGTGTTTGTAACAAAGTATATTGTTTTTGATTGTATCAATCAAAATAAGTCTTTTCTCCCAAGCACTCATGAAAATGTTGGCATAACTGGATGCCATCGCTGCACCCATTGCTACTCTATTTTTTTGATGGAAAAAATCATCTTTAAACTTGAAGTAGTTGTAGCTCAAAATAACATCTAACATTTCCATAAGTAATCTAGTAGTATTGTTGGAAAACAAACCTGAATGTAAAAGCTCTAATCTCACTGTTTCCATTCCTTCTTCATTGGGAATAACTGTATATAAAGACTTCACATCTAAAGTGACTAAAATGTCTGACTCAATAACATTCACTTTTTTGATGTGTCCAATAAAATCAAAGGTGTCCTTAATATAAGCACTACCTCTGACCGCTACCTTTTGTAAATGTTTGTCTACAAAATAGAAATGGCTTCAGTTTTGGTCCTTTCACTTGTACTATAGGCCTGAACACAGGGTCTTCCAGATCTTTATGTATTTTAGCCAAGCCAAAATTCTACTAAATTTAGGAGCTGCATTTGAAATATATTTCTTAGTATTCTCTGTGATCCTTCCTGTATAAACCATTCCTCAATTAAGGCATCAATAAAACAATATGATTTTTTAACAGCAGAAAAACTAACTTTTTCATAGAATTCATCATCAGCCAACATGTGATACATTTTCATATCATAATTATCTCTATCTAGTACTACCAAAGCATTTCCTTTATCTGCTTTGCTAACAAGAATTTTGTCATCATTAACTAAATCAAAAAACAGCTTGCACTCGTTTGCAGACATATTATGATATTTGAAACTACTTTTGTTGTTCAACAATTCGGTAATTTCAAGCTCAGTCACACTAAGAAATATTTCCAATTCCTTTCTCAAAGGAGGATTAAAAGTACTTGGCCTACTGAACTCTTTACTTACATTGTTGTTACTATTTTTAAACAAAACTTTGAAATTCAGTTTCCTGACAAAATCTCTCAGCTCATTCAGCACATCACACTTGTTCGCTCTAGTAGATGGAACAAAATTCCAACCCCTACTCAGAATGTCACAAGTTTTGGCATCCAAAGGTTTGGATGATAAATTGGCAATTAAGTAACTGCTCGGATCAAAAGTACCTGAAAAAAAGTTATTTCTTCCACACCTTCTTCTTGGACTGATTGTTATTGCCTGTGGTAGATGATGTTACTTCTGCCCAAGTACTTCAGCCATTCGGCCCTTTCTGATAAACCTGCACCTTCTGTGCCTGCTCTCCATGCTGAAAATTTGATGAAGGCATAGGACAAGCTTGTGCATTCGAAATCAACTCTTCATTTTGTTACCCATGCTGTGCTAGACATTCCTAGCATCTTGGCCCTTCCTTGTCTCCACTTGCAGTCAATGCTGCCTCATTTTTGATTCTCAAGCGTGTTGCATCAGCCGCTACATCAGTGTGCCCTGTTGTTACTCTAATATAAGCGTTCCCTTACTCATATTCTTTAAGGTTGCGCTGAAACTTTTTAATTTTCTGTTTGGACAAAAGGTCGTTTTCTTTTGCTAATTTGTCTTGAATAAGACTAAATTTGGCAACAAAATTGTCAGCAGTCAACTGATCTTTAAGAGAAAAGAAACTGGAATTTATTTTATTATTCAATTGTTCAATTTTTAGTTTATTGAACTCAGACAGCATTTCAACATATTGTAGCCCCACCTTTTGGTTTAATTCGACCCATTTGTCAATAAAGTCTTTGGGTAAATCATTCCCATTCAGCATTTTTGTAATTCTGAGGCCGTTTGGAACCCTCTTAACATGCAAACAGTTATCAAAATAAGCAACATCCCACTGAAGATGCTTTAGCTTTATGAGATCTTTTTCTAGATCTTTAAATAGTTCATAAGCATCAAAAGAATAACTGTTACTGGTACCTTCATTGCTTAGAGTAAAAAAAAAAAATCACCTGGAGGGGCTAAACAGTTTGACAACAGCTCATTAGTTCTTTTTCGTAACTGTCCATGCCTTGTTGCTCCAACATTCAGCAAGCTTTCCTGATTTAACATCAGCGACCCACTTGGGCAATCATGAAGAGTACATCCAGTTGGAATTGTCAAAAAACTAGAACCTGCTTGGCTCATCTTGAAACATAACAAAAATAAATCACTTTAAAATGTATTAAACCAAATAATTGATAAAAATAATAAACTCAGTGATAAACCAAACTGTGCTTTAATGTAGAAATTCAGTAAAAATCCAGTAAGCGCTTTCGTCTTTTCATACAAAAGACTTCTTCAGACTGAATTAAAACCTCTCATTTCATTCATTAAATACTAAAAGATATCATCACATGACATTCCCAATTAATGTCTTAACTGTTTCTTTCTCAAATAGGCTAAAAATCTTCTCTGTTGTTTAGCCCAGGGGGATAGCAGGCATTCAACTTAACCTGCCATGTATATTCCAACCATCCCAACTCCTCCTCAGCATTCAACTTGATCTCATAGTCAGCAATATTTCCCAAAATCAAAAATGTAAAATTGATTTTACAACCCCCCCATTTTATAATGTTTACCTAAAGCATTAGCTTTGTTGCCAGTTTCCACAGCTCTTTTGTGTTCATACATTCTTTTGAACAGCTCCCTTTCTAGTACGGCCAACATAGAATGCATTGCAAGACTGACATACAATTAGATAAACAACAAACTTTCATTTGCATGTGTAAACCTTGTTGACATACATTTTTACATCATTAATAACAATTTCACTGACTCCTTCATAAATTAAATCACAGAAATTGCATGCCAAACATTTTTCCATCCTGCCTCTTGTACTAAAAGACCTGGGATTGAAACTGCTTTGGAAAAAGTTTTTAAATCTCTTTCCCTTTTTGTACAGAAAGAGTGGACCATTCTCAACTGCTTCTAGTACTTCTTCACTGCTCTTCAAAATTTTCCAATTTGTTCTAATAATCTGTTTGATGGCTTCCGAATCTACACTATTCGATATTTGCATAGCAGTTCCAAAGTCATTGTTGATATTTTTCTTAGAAAAAACTTCTAAATTTTCTCTAGTTTTTTTGACTTCAGTAAGTTTACTTCTCACTAATTCATTTGAATAGCCTCTAGTTACAAACTTGTTACATATAGTTTTGCTCTCTTTAATAAAATCAGCATCATCTAAAGTAAGTTGATGTGCCCTCATCAGTTGAGCCTTAACAATATTTTCTTTCATATATCTGGGATGCATGCATGAAAAGTGTAAATATGCATTGTTTTGCACATTCTTTTTGTTAATTTTAGTAGCTAACTTGCCATATTCTTTATACACTACTACATCCAAATATGAAATACTTTTGTCATTCAAAACTGAAGTAAATTTCAAATACGTACAAACCTTGTTTATATACACTAAGAACAATTCAAGGGACTCCAACCCCCCTCTCCAAACAATAAACTAATCATCTATAAAGTGTTTGTAACAAAGTATATTGTTTTTGAATGTATCAATCAAAATAAGTCTTTTCTCCCAAGCACTCATGAAAATGTTGGCATAACTGGGTGCCATCGCTGCACCCATTGCTACTCCATTTTTTTATGGAAAAAATCATCTTTAAACTTGAAGTAGTTGTAGCTCAAAATAATATTTAACATTTCCTTAAATACTTTTTCCAAAGCAGTTTGAATCCCAGGTATTTTAGTACAAGAGGCAGGATGGAAAAATGTTTGGCATGCAATTTCTGTGATTTAATTTATGAAGGAGTCAGTGAAATTGTTATTAATGATGTAAAAATATATGTCAACAAGGTTTACACATGCAAATGAAAGTCTGTTGTTTAATTGTATGTCAGTCTTGCAATGCATTCTATATTGGCCGTACTGGTAGGGAGCTGTTCAAAAGAATGTATGAACACAAAAGAGTTGTGGAAACTGGCAATGAAGCTAATGCTTTAGGTAAACATGATAAAATGGGGGGTTGTAAAATCAATTTCAAATTTTTGGTTTTGGGAAATATTGCTGACTATGAGATCAAATTGAATGCTGAGGAGGAGTTGGGATGGTTGAAATATACATGGCAGGTTAAGTTGAATGCCTGCTATCCCCCTGGGGTAAACAACAGAGAAGATTTTGTAGCCTATTGGAGAAAGAAAGGGTTAAGACATTAATTGGGAATGTCATATGATGATATATTTTATTATTTAATGAATGAAGTGAGAGGTTTTAATTCAGTCTGAAGAAATCTTGTGTATGAAAAGATGAAAGCGCTTATTGGATTTTTACTGAATTTCTGCATTAAAGCACAGTTTGGTTTATCACCGAGTTTATTATTTTTAGTTTCATTCATATGTTTGAGATGGTATGTAAACAGTATGATGTTGACCAAAGGCTCTGGGTACGGTTCCTGATCCCCTTACTCCATGGTAAAGCTGTAACTATTTTGTCCAAAATGTTTGACATTGACTGTTTTAATTATACTGCTGTTAAGAATTGTTTGTTAGAATTTTTTAAGCTAACACATGAAACTTATAGGAAAAAGTTTTGTGAGCATAGATGCAAGGCAGATGAAAGTGTGTGTGAATATGCTGCTGAACTGAGAACTTATTTTCATAGGTGGGTGAGTGGATATCAGGTCACCACTTTTGAAGGGCTGGCAGACCTTTTGGTGAGGGAACAGGCCCTTAGCACTTTGCCTGAGGACATGAGGATCTGGTTAGCTGATAGACAATGTGCTACTTTAGAGGAGGTGAGGAAGAAGGGATACCTATGCCTAGCAAGAAGGGTATACCTTCACAGGAAAGGGACCCCCAGTACTGCTCATGGATCTAAAGGAACACATGGTATGCCACCCAGACTGCCCTAACAGAATCTTCCAGTAGCAGGGGAAGCCACTAGTCCAGGTACACATCCAGGACCTAGGGTTAAATGTTTTGAATGCAACCAGTGGGGCCAAGTGGCATATAGATGTCCACAAAGGCAAGGTGGGGAACAAAAGTTGAGAGAGCCAGTAAGCAGGAAAGACAAAATGCCAGTAGTAGGTTGTCTTGAAATAACAGGGGTACCAAACTACCATCCTGCAGATGTCCTGATAGGGAAGGATTTTGGCAGTACCATGTGTTTATGCAGTTACATGCAGTTAGGCTTCGAGACAAGCATGTAGGGCTGGTAGCCTGGGGGAGACCCAAACAGACTTGCAGCCAGGACTAGTAAGGTGGTTACATCAGGAAGGGTGCTCCTCTGTAGCAATGAGGCTGAAGGTGAGCCACAGCTGCTTGTGGGTACTGATGTTCCTTTGGACAGAATGACTGCAAAGGTAGAGGTGAGTAGGAGTACCCAGGCTGACAGTGAGACACCGCTGTTAGAGGATGCCAGATGTTCTATCGAAGGGGAGTTGGGAAGGGTTACAAAGAGAGAGTTGAGACAGCCTCAGCTCTCAGACCCCACATTGCAAGGCCTGAGGCAGGTAGCTAGTGAGACATCTGATTCTCATGGGAAGGGGGAATCTGTATACTGGGACAAAGGATTAATGTATAGAGAGTGGACCCCTGAGGGAGGGCTAGAAGGTGAGAGGATACAGTAGTTGGTAGTGCCTAGAGTCTACCATCTGGCGCTTCTAGCCATAGCCCATGATATTCCCTTAGCAGGCATATGGGTATAAAATGTACAAAGAGATGTATTATGCAGAACTTTTATTGGCCTGGAATTTCCAGAGATGTAACAGGGTACGGCAGAACTTGTGAGCAGTGAAAAAAAGGTAGGCAAGGCAGGAGACAAGGCGAGAGCTCCTTAGATGCCTTTGCCTGTTTTTGAGGAGCCATTTCAGAGGGTAGCTATGGATATTGTAGGGCCTCTGAGTACCCCAAGTTCCAAAGTTTATCCTAGTGGTAGTAGATTATGCTACAAGATACCATGAGGCAGTGGCTTTGTCCTCCATTGAGGCAGAAAAGGTGTCAAATGCTTTGTTAAAAATTTTCCCCAGGGTAGGTTTCCCAAAAGAAGTATTGACAGACAGAGGTGCCAATTTCATGTCAGACCTGCTGGTGTGTCTGTGGAAGTACTGCGGGGTGAAGCACCTGAAGACTACTCCCTACCATCCCCAGACTAATGGTCTTGTTGAGAGGTTAAACTCTACAATCAAGTTGATGCTAAGAGCATTTGCAGACCAGTTTAAGAGGGAGTGGGACATATATTTGCCCCATCTGTTGATTGTTTACAGAGAGGTTCCTCAGGAATCCACAGGGTTTTCACCCTTTGAGTTGCTGTATGGGCATAGGGTGAGGGGAACCTCTAGATTTAATTTGAGATGAGTGGGAAGGTGAGTTGAATCTCACAAGGAGTCTGTTGTGGCATCTGTCCAAAACCTCAGGACACGGCTCAGGGAATTCATGGGCTTGACACAGGAGAAACTGGCAGAAGCCCAACAACTGAAAACGGTATGGTATGACAGGAATGTTCAAGCTAGAGAGTATGCTGTAGGGCAGCAGGCAATGGTTCTCATTCCTTTCAGACACAACAAGCTGAATGCCACTTGGGAGGGACCCTACAAGGTGGTAAGAAAGGTAAGTTATGTTAACTGCATGATTGAACTGCTAAGCAAGAGGCAAGAGCACAAATTGCACCATGTTAACATGATGAAACCTTACCATGATAGTGAGGCCCTTGTGCTGAGTATTTGCAGTGAATTGCAGGCAGAGTCTGAGTGAGATCTGGTGACTGACCTCCTCAGTAAGGCTCGGACTGACACCTCAGTGGAAAGGGTAACAATGTCCCAGCAGCTATCTTCTACCCAGGTTCGAGAAATCCAAGCAGTGTTACAGGAGTTTGGGGACGTGCTCAGTGGGAAACCAGGGTGCACCCACCTGGTGCAGCACGAGGTGGATACAGGACCCCGAAGGCCTATTAGGCAGGCCCCTTATAGGGTGCCTGAGAAGGTGAAACAGACTCTGAGGAAAGAGATACAGGAGATGTTGGAACTAGGGGTAATTCAAGAGTCCAACAGTCCCTTAGCCTCTCCAGTGGGGCTAGTGACAAAGAAGGATGGCAGCACCAGGTTCTGTATAGACTACAGGAAATTAAAGTCACACAAAGTCAGATGCTTACTCCATGCCTAGGACAAATGAGGCCCTAGAGCAGCTGAGTGGGGCTAAGTATCTTATAACCATTGATCTTACCAAGGGTTACTGGCAGGTGCCCTTGATTACCAGTGCTAGATAAAAATCAGCCTTTGTGACTCATTTTGGCTTGTATGAGCTCACAAAAATGCCCTTTGGGATGAAAAATACCCTAGCAACTTTCCAGAGGCTGGTAGATCATATCCTAGCAGGAGGAGGACGGTTTGCCCTTGCTTACCTAGATGATATTGCCATCTACAGCCATTCCTGGCAAGAGCACCTTCAACATGTCAGGGAGGTGCTGGATAGACTACAGAGGGCAGAGTTGACCTTTAAGCCCAGCAAATGTCAGGTGGGTATGGCAGAGGTCTCCTACCTGGGACATAGAGTGGGAAGTGGTACGATCAGGCCAGAACCTGTCAAAGTGGAAGCTATTTGGGCATGGCCTGCACCTCTTACCAATAAGCAGGCGAGGGCATTCTTAGGGACAGCAGGGTACTACAGAAAGTTTGTCCCCAGTTATAGTACCATAGCTGCTCTCCTCACAGACCTGACAAGGAAGAACAGGTGAGATAAGGCAGTGTGGACCACAGCATGTGAGCAGGCATTCCAAAAGCTTAAAGAAGCTTTGAGAGGACCCTGTGTATTAGCCAGTCTAGATTACAGCAAAGAATTTGTTTTGCAGGTGGATGCTTTAAACCATGGGGTGGGGGCTGTACTTAGCCAGATTTCTTCAGAGGGAGAAGAGCACCCAGTGCTTCATCTCAGTCGTAGGCTCCAACCTATGGAGGAATGCTATGCAGCTGTACAAAACGAATGTCTAGCCATAGTGTGGGCACTGGAAAAACTTCAACCTTATTTGTATGGAAGAAAATTCATGGTAGTGACAGATCACAATCCCCTGACATGGTTAAACAGAGTCAGGCAGCAAAATGCCAAGTTACTAAGATGGAACCTAGGGTTACAATCATATGATATGTCAGTGCAGCACTGCAGTGGGTGTAGCAATGCCAACACAGATGGGCTCTCAAGACAGGGAATGGGGTAAGGTATACTCAGATAGACCTAATCCTCTCAAGCAACATTTCTCAAGGGTCACTTGAAAAACTAGCTTGAGCTCTCCGGGGTTGGGGGGGGGGTAAGATATGTGAAGATATGTAAAGGCTGCAGCCTAGCTAGATAGAATGTTGCAGATAATTCTGTCATTTGTAAATACTAATATAAGCCACAGGTTTGTTCTCTTAAATGTGTAAAGACTGCATTTGGTGTTGAACTGCAAAAATGTAACAACAGTGCACTCTGCTGTAAGAAAGCTGATAAGTCAAGCATTTTATGACTGTTTTGATCTCTGGGCTCAGAGCTATGGTGTCTGAACCAGCAGATTCTTTATATTGTTTTTAGAATAGAGTTAATTGCTAGATTTTACATATATAATGGGGGGGGGGGGATTCAGTAATCCTCCGAGTAAGACTAATCAAGTATTACTCGGAGACAGCCATTTAAGACTATGACGTCAGCCCATCACACATATGCATGAGGGCGCTGACTCAACTGGAAGGCTAACATGGAGCATGTAAGACTGCAGGGGGCATGCCGGACTGCGGAACAGTCCAAATATCCATGCCCCTGCAACCATATAAAGTGAAAATGACAAATGCAATGAGCGAGTCCGCTGAAATGTACACATAGCAAACAGTACACATCCCCACATACTAAACCCCTTTGTAATTGTAAAATGTAAACTATTCTTTTTTTTTTTTTATAATTCCCGATATAGCTGCCCGTATTTGCATGTGTTTGCGTGGGTGTGCCCATTACTTTGCCGCAGTTAGCAATTTCAACATCGAAGAGCATAATAAGAAATGTTTATGCACATAAAGCCAAGTCGCAATAGCATAGTGGTAGAGCGTTCACACAAAGAGGAGGCATTCCTGGTTCTAGTCCCACCAGTCCCTGTCTATTTTATGTTTTAAATTAGTAAATAAAATAATTCCTGACATATATGAATGAAATTTTAGTAAAAAGCATTGAAATGGCCTATATATTAGTGAACAAAATGTATATATATAAATATAAGAAGGTGAGCAGCATTAAGGATATTGGCATATAATTGCTTATAGCTAAGCAGCACTTTACCTAGCGCAATATAAGTGCACATAGCTAAACAGAGTTTTACCTAGTGCAATATTATTGCCCAAAGCTAAGCTGCGTTTTACCTAGTGCAATAGAATTGTCCATAGCTAAGTAGCGCTTTACCTAGCGCAATAGAAGTGCCCATAGCTAAGAAGCGCTTTACCTAGCGCAATAGGTTTGCATGGAGCTGCGCACCGCGCTAACCAGCACACTGTTGGGCAACATGCAGCAACATAGAGCAAAGTGGTCTAAACACAGCCATGTCCCCTAACCTGTCTGGACAGTAGTAAAATAAAAAGCAATGACAAGGTTCGAACCCGGGATACTGTGCACCGTAATCAAAGTACTGAATCACTAAGCCATGACATAAACATGCACTGTTAACATACATATACTTATAAATGGAAGAGTAACCATTGCTAAGCAGGTTTGCTGTTAGCCGCGAATTTTAAAAAACGGCCAATCACAAATAAGTGTGGGAAATGCAGCATATTTAAGCTCCATAGGTGGGAATACTCACCATAACTGATTGTAGCTCC
Source organism: Protopterus annectens (assembly GCF_019279795.1). Taxonomy (NCBI): domain Eukaryota; kingdom Metazoa; phylum Chordata; order Ceratodontiformes; family Protopteridae; genus Protopterus; species Protopterus annectens. Next base: position 244,490,373 of record NC_056734.1, read on the forward strand.
CATCTGCAGTCAGAATTGCTGTTTCTGGAGAGGGTACTCACTTTCGAGCACAACGCTGGGGCATCGAGGAGTCAGAATACATGGTTTGGCTCCTTGTCCACCATCATGAGTCAAGACTCCTGCAGGGCCAATTTCAAGGGACAGAGTACAAAGCAGAGGCTTGGAACCGGTTAGCTCATGATCTCACCAGTGCCACAGGTGTCCCTCAGACTGGTGAGCAGGTCCGTCACCACCATGCAGACCTGAAGAGATGGAAGCAAGACCTACTGAACCAATGGATACAGGAGGCCCGTGACATGCAAGATGCCCCACTGCTGAGTAGGTAGCCATGGAATGAAGTATGTAAGACATGCTAATGTAGTCTATATAATGGATAGGTATGTCTCAATATCCCTTCATTTACTTCACAGCTGCAGGTGTCCATGCTGCGAATCAGCAAGCCTATGCAGATAGGCCGCTAAGGCAGGTTAGTAATTATTCTGCATGTATTGTTATATAAAATAAGTGAAAGAGCCTGAAAAAAAGTGTTATAGCCCAATAATAAAGCCATAAAATGCCCTGAATAATTTCTCTGCATGTACTGTTATATAAAATAAGTCAGAGAGCCAGAAAAAGAGTGTTGTAACCCATTAATAAAGGTAAAATAAGTCCTGAATAATATTTCTGCATGTACTGTTATATAAAATAAGTGAGCGAGCCTGAAAAAGAGTGTTGTAACCTATTAATAAAGGTATAATACGTCTTGAATAAATCTTCTGCATGCACTGTAATATCAAATAAATGAGAGAGCCTCTAGAAAAGTGTGTAATGTAAGTAATAAAGGTATAATACTTGGAGTGTGTCCATGTCACTTACTTTGAAATGTTGTTGTACCCTTGCATTATATAAATAGTACTGTTGTATTAAGCGCTGTCACACCACAGTTGGGAAGTCCCATATAAAGTGGATGAAGGAAGTGGCAATAGCTGTGAAGCATATATACAGTCCTCAACAGTTGGTTAATGACTGGCATGCATAGGTAAATCTGGCACATGAGTAGCTTGTTAATGTGTTCCCCAGAAATGTGAGTGTGCTACTTGAAATGTAGGGTTCTGTAGAAATATAACTGAAAATGTCACGTGAACACATCCAGATATGTAGATACATAAATATAAATAAAATATATAACTATGTAGCAGTAACATCTGCATCTTGGACAGTTAGTATGTCAGATATAGGTCAGGTATAAAATGAACTAGCCAAACCCATACTATAAGTACTTATAAGATGTTAATGGAGGTATCTTTTTACACCCTACTGTATGTGCATAAACAATGCAATTCCACACCTCAATGGGTATGTCTAATCTCAAAACATTTGTTGAGACATATGTCCTATTGTTCTATAAATATCTGCATTTACTTTGATGCATGTGCCCTGTTCAAACGCCACAATCTTGGTGGCCTGTTGCCACCAATCATCCCTGCATGCTGCTGGAATGTCCACTGTCGTTCAATATATGCATGTGTTATGCTTGCTGTTCAACTGTTGGAACCCTGGTGTGTTGGGTTAATGGGAATATTACTACATGCTGTTACAACTAATTTGGAATGCTGTTGTCTATGTTGTAATTAAACACACCTAAACACAGAAAGTATGGGAAGGCCGGTCCCAGCGGACCCACCTGTCCCTCCTCAGCTGGCAATTACACCTGGCACCAGCAGGTCCAGTGCCCAGCCCTGGCTCCCCTCCTCCGTTGGTCCTGTGCCACCTTTGGGTGGAAGCACTGCAGGGGATGGGGCTCATCCCCCCGTGCAAGCATGGGTGGAGAAGGGCCACCTGTCACCCTCTGATCCCCTACGCCAGCTCGCGGCAAGAGTGGAGTGACTCATGGGTGAGTCTGCCCCTCCTACGCAGCCCCCAGCACAGCCACCCTCGGGGCTGTGAAGGTGCAGTGGTGACTGCCCATGGGTGGGGATCTCAGTTCCACTGTTATCATCTGTGGGCTCATGGGCTTTGATTTTCAAACATCCTTCCCCGTCAGTTGTTTTCACCCACCCCATGTGTCATATTCCGCCCCTGTATGCATCTTGTTTGTCTTGTCTGTTTACCTCCCCAATCTACCTCCCAAAATATACCTATTTCCTCTACCTCACATTCCACTCTCACCTGAAAAAAAAAAAGGGGCAATCTGTTCCCACAAAATAATTACGCCCCATACATAGCTGCCCATTTCGCACACATGTCCGCTGGGCATGTAAACTGATAATTATAATTGGTAGTACAACATACTTTGTTGTCCTCACCCCTCTCTCAGGGGTGGAAGGTTTCAAATTTCACTCCAAATTTCTAACATATGCACAGCTGTTGCTGGTAAAGAAATGGGCAGCTATGGACCTTCCCTATACCCGTCCTGCACATCCCGAGCTGGTTTCCCTACTGTCTTTCCGTCTTTGTGCCCCCTTTTTCACCACTTTCCTATCTCCCCATTTTCTTTTCTTTAAAAGAAATTAGCGCGGAGGTTAGCGGGAGTAAGTACTTTTAAGCAGTAGTTAGGTTTGAGCGAGTGTGCACATGTGTGCGCTTAGCTAAGTATTGCTAAGCGTCACGCAAACCGGTGCAAACCCGCTTACAACTGCTTAAAAGTGCCTTAGTCACTCTGCATGGCAGGGCCCTTGTTCTGCTGAGCAGCAAAATAAAACACCTCTGTCACTCTCGCACCCTGGACCTTGGACATACTGCACTGCATGAAGTACCACTAAGCCACAGTAGACATACAACAAGCTGGTGCTGTAATAAATATATCATGCATTACAATGAGTGAATGTAAAGGGAAAATAGGAATGCCATAACACAAATCTTGTTCTTTGGATCTTTACCAGCAGTTGTTGTGGAATTGCATGACATGACTGTGAAAAGAGAACCAGCCATTCTAGCAGGAAATAAAGTTACAGTAGCACTTTACAAATCCCACACAGTATCAGAGCAGGATAAACACTGCCATATTTGAATAGGGCAGATGCCATACTTCCCGACTGTGACTGCTTTTCAGGGATGTCCCTGATTCATAAACAAATGTTAGCTGTGTCCCTCAGAATCCCTCTGAAAAGTACTGACGTTGGGCAGAAAAGTGGGGAATTACACTTAATGAATAATGTCAATAAGTAAGAGTACACACTGCTTGCACATCAGAAAAGGTGTATTAATACATATGCGCTGATTCTCTCACAGTCTCAACTTAATGTCTGTAATATATTACAGGTGAACCTCATTTATATGTACATTTCCCTGAGGCTGTTCAAATATACACCTGAGTGTATCAGAGGCCTGGTAGAGGCAGAAACACACATGCATTTCAGCTTTTCTGCTGTTACACACTCTGCAAATAGCTTTGGAACAAGTCCCACAAGCATACCCTTATGTAGGAGTACAACACAGAAATATCAAAGGATGTAGCCATGTACTGGTAGCAACCAACTGTGACAATGCCATTGTTCCAGTGCAGAAAAGACCGGTGTGGTGCACAGACAAAGAATAATAGGCTAACCTGTGGCTACCATCTGGATATGTCCACAGGTGGGAGCTACGCAGACAGACTACTTGCCTTGATAGACTAACAGGTACACAGCAACCCTGTATGTTCAGCAAGATAAACATCACACAATAATAAATAATGCTCACTGTACTTCTGCACCCCTACCCAAAAGAACAATATACCTGTGTATTCAGGCTCTGCCAAGGATGTAGGTAGGCATAGTCAGTGCTGAAATTTGTCCAGTTGTCTTGAGCAGCCTGTGCTAATGTCAACACAAATAAACAACAAACTGTTCAGAAGTGAGTTAATTAATATTTACAGTATAGTAGTTCACAAACAGTTCATGTGCCAGAAGAATACATTGCAATAATTACTTTTGTATGGCAGTTAATTGTCTAATTAGAAAAGAAGGTACATACTCCCATGTATCTTGTGTAAGCATTTGGGGGGGTGAATAAAATTCTACACTGACAAGTGTGTACTAGAAGCAGCAACATTCAGGTTTGAGTACAACGTGCAAATCACTGGCTACAACACTAGCTTCAGATATAAGAAGAATACCAACCTTCTGACTGACACAACGGTGTCCACAGCAAACAAGCATGGGCCCCACTTTGGAAAGCTGAAAGGGCTACGCCTACCTAACTTAGCATTTTATAGCAGTGGGCTGCTATGACAGTGAGTACTGCAATTACCACAAAGCAGGCTGCATGCAATTAGTAAATGGTGGGCACTAACTGGTGCAGAGGCCATCACATGCACATGTGCAGATACCGAGAAAAGCAGGCTGTACTTGCTGTTCACACATGCAATAATCTCATTGCAGCAAGAGAGAGAGAGAGACAGAGACACAGACACAGACAAAGAGACAGAAACAGAGAGACACAGAAAAAGAAAGAGCAACAGCAACAGAGAAAACCCAAACCAAAAAAAAAAAATTAAAATAAAAAATTATTTCCTTTAAAAACAGACGGAGCAGAGAAATACAAAGGAAATGTATGTAACACATATGTATTTGCTGGCATGTAGTAGATGTTTTTGAAGAGTACTCTACATACTGTGAATAATCCATATGTGACAGCAGTACGTATCTATATGCATCTGTACATGTGCATAGGGCAAGGGACATACTGCAACTGTTTGTGAAGGGTGTGCTGTACCCCCCACCCCCCACCCCAACTATATATTCTTACTCCAGGGTCGCACTACAGTGGGGAAGGGGGCATATTCCATTTTCTTGCTAATAATACTTGTCAGTCAAATGAAGTGTCAGGCAAATGAAGTGTCAGGCAAATGAAATTTCAGTCAAATGGGGTCAGGCAAATGAGTGTCAGGCAAATGAAAGTTAGGTCAAAAGAAGTAGACCCATATATATATATATATATATATATATATATATATATATATATATATATATATAGATATATATAGATATATATCTATCTATATAAGCATGGGGCATACTTACTGAGACAGGGTGCCTGGTGACCAAGGTATGGACTGAAGCTCAGTGTTGACACTGCAGTGCCATCCCTTCTTGCCAGAACACTGTACCCATTAACTACCACATAGGTGGTAGTCTACCTAACACCGAAGGTGTGATAAGGGAACATGAGACACAGGTGAACAGTAGCCTCCCCTTTGATAATCACAGTGCCACACTAGTCATGTACTCTGTCTACATGGTACACGTCATCACAAAAGGTGTGTCATCTAGGGAAATATACCTCCAAAAAATGCCATTGGAAAACACCAATAAGTGCCGAAAACTGCCAAAGATAATCCACAGTTTATTGTCACAGAACACGAAAACGAACTGAAACGACAAGCAAAACAGCAAACAGACGAAAAATGTAGCATACAGAGTTAAGCGCTTTCAACCATAATAACTGGTCTTCATCAGAACTACTACTTTCAAGTTTAACTACTACTTATATAAACTTTTTGGCGCCAAAACTGCTCTAGGGAAATATAGGTCAGTGTTCCCCTCTACTCATCACACTTAAAACCCATTAGAGAGTACAATGCCCCATGTGGTATGTACCTCACATGACAACTACAGCAACTGGAAAGGCCACAGACATACCTCACAAGGAGTAATACCGGCCTCAAACAGATGAGCTATGCAGACCGACTCACAAAACCACAGCTACACTGTTTTGCATACCACCTACCCAGAGGTGACCTCTGCCTAACATACAGAACTATGTCACACTCATAGCTGCTGGACATTATCAACATAAACATATTACAATCCCTCCCAGATACACGCTCTGGGGCCCTAAACCTTGTCAGCTCACTAAACAGTACATGCTGGAGGGATAGATTCCTATCTCAGATACCTGCCATACTCTGGAACAAACCACCTATCAATAGCAAACAAAGCTCCTCATTAGCAGTTGTCATAAATACTCCTGATGATTGGTTGGGAGATGGGAAATACACCCCAGGAATCACCTCTGTGGCTCTGGTTGACAGGGGCAAGTGAAATTAAATTACATGTGTGTCAAATGCCAGGGTAGCATATGGCTAGGCTGCTGTAGGCCCTAGGGCCAATAGCGTATTACCTAGCTATGACATGATGCACACACACATGTACTTAGTGCAATAATTGCTATGTGAGGTTGACTGAGTGTGATGGTGAATGTGTTGGTGAATGTGTGAAAGGTCTGTAAAGGTGTGCGAGCTTAGTGTGAAATTGTTTCTGTCATGGTAGTTTGTGTCCTAGCTGTGATCCCAGCAAAAGATGTGTATGCTATTGCTAGGCAGAAAAAGTAGTATGTCATAAGGTGTGACGTAGTCCCTTGTTGTCGACTGTGGTGTCCCATTGTAGGCTAAAGCAATACATGTATGCTTAGTGAGTGGTACTGCTGGTGAATCCAACTCCCATATGAACTGTAGTACTACCTGAAGCTGTAGGCCTAAACAGTACAGTATGGTGTATATTCACATTGCTTGGAAACACTGTTTTGTGCATTCCCTGTAGTCCTCACAGATTACATACCTCAGGCATAAGGTTTTGTAAGTAGTGACACACAGTACTGTATGGTACACAGGTAAAGCTCATCTGGGTTGGCACACATTTGTGTGTTGTATGTATGTCTGATGTGTGTGTAATTATGGCTGTACCATGCCCTCAATCATATCTGTGTTACAGGGTATACGTGTGTATCCAGCAAAATGTATAGTCTAGTACAGCAGTATGCCACCTATATTAACAACTGTGCACATATGTTAGGCAGGGGTTTGGCATCAACGACTACTGTGGTGTACTGGTAATACTGTAACTGTACTTTACATTCATTGCAATGGCTGACATCTTTCTTTATGCATTAGCTTGATATATACCTCCTGGGCTAGGTGGTGCATTGTGTCACATACAGTGTGCCATGTACTGGTGTATAGTCTTACATACTGGCTTCTCTTTGCTTCTGTGCAGAACATGGTTTGATATATAGGGTGTGCCAGGCACTGTCAGCCAGTTGTGGCCTGAGCACTAATATGTGTTATTGAACATGTGTATCCTCTGACAACCATTCGGATGCTAAATATGTCAGTTAATTGATAACTGTACTTTAGGATGTTAAGTGTGCCACATGACTTGCTCACACATCTTGTTTAATTGTCTTCCAGGGGCATGTCCCACCAAAGAAATCTGTGTTATACAGCTGCAGAGAAAGCTGAAACACACAGCAGCCTGGTGCAGCACTACACCCTGCTGTTCTCCAGAACCAGCCAGGACCAGCATGAGCAGACTGCACTGTGGCAAGATCTTGTTCGTCGGGTAAATGACATTGGCATGCATAACTGGACATATGAGCAGGTATGCCATCACTGCAGTGATTTAATTAGACATGTCCGGTGGCGTGCGTCTGATATCCATCGACAACAGCTTGCCACAGGTGGTGGGGTAGCCATACATCCCCCCCTCATCAGAGTGGAGGAGCTGCTCCTAAGCGTGGTGGCTCCTGGCCAACAACAGGAACATCAACTGACATGTATCATCATGGAGGCTGGAGTCACCCAGCATGTTGACATGGATCGTGCAGGTAACATGACCTATCTGTAGACTACTGTTATCTGTATTGAAAGATTATGCATATGTGAGTTGTGTACTGTGTGTTTAGCAGTTGTGCTGCATAATGTTGTGCAATACTGATATTTGGAATATAATCTGTACGCCTTTGAATGTCGACTGTTGCACTACTGTAGTTTAGCAAACTTACAGTAGCAATGGCACAGTTGTGGCCACTGACAAACTGTCTCATATTCTTGTAGGCCCCTCTGGTGTGACAGCAAGGCAGCCGGTCGATGCTGGTGAGTGTGTTATAATTTTAATATTGCTAATGAAATGTGCATGTCATAGGTGAGGTGTAGGCCATGTACATGTAACACACCTACGCATAATGCATGCTGTTCCTGTTTGCTGTGAGACTATGCACATCTTAGTAATGACAGTAGCTGCCTCAATCACATGCAATACACAGAGCATCACACACAATTGTGGCAACACCGTACTGGACATTGGATAGGCATAGTTGATACACATGTACACAACATACACAACTTTGTTATACGCAGTACACCTTACATGCTACATATAGCATATCCAGACACCCGCTGTAAGGTCACACTTCAGTATCCCACATGTCATCCACACAGCACACATAATATACCTGAGGGGTAGAGGCCTATCATTGGGCTGTGCGACACTCTTCAACACGTAACACATTCATGTTAGTCAACGCTCCCTATTGGGCACCTTACAAACCCATGTAACAAGTGGCTGTGTAATTGTGACTATAGCCACAGTACTGCAGTTCAGGTACAGCATGCTAGGTGGCAGTCTGGCACACATTAGTAGCCTTGAGTAACCACATGATGCATGATGATGATGGCTCATGGTACTACACCCCATCCAGTTACAGAGACCACAGTACTACATACAGTAGTCATTGCTATGCACCTCAATGATGTGTGTGTGCAAACATATGCACCTATGCACAATATGCATAGCAATCACCATTTGTACAAAGTGACACCTATATGTCTTGTAATGCTATTGAGTGTATAGGTCACATGATACACATTGGGTATGCGTGATGTTAAATGTTGCAGTCATGTTGTAGCATACAATGTCATGGCTGGCACTGGCATGTCCACAATATGTCTGACACTCACCATACCCACTCTACAATGGCCATGTTGAGCAATGGTATTCCATCACGTATACATGCACCACTCATCCTGTGTATATACATAGCATGCATGTGCTAAACCTGTCTCTACAATTATCTGCTACAGACACAGACATTGTAATCAGAAATGGATATCTATGTGACACACAGATACACATCCAGCCATGGTATGTATACCTGTGAGTGATGATGCACAGGACATTGCAGACCTTTTAATACTTGCACAGCAATGTTGTGTCCATGTACACATTGCGTTCCAGGGTGAGGACAATCACTGAACAACAACACACATGCATCAAAGCCATGTATACTGTTATTAACACAGGCTGTCTACACTCGCACTGCATGGTCTTGAGCAACAAACATTCTGCATGCTGACATGTGTGATATTACTGTTTGCCTTGTGATACTGTAACCCACCTTCAACCACTATTAAGTATGTTTTGGATTGCTGGTGGTGTGTGTGGGTATCTGCTGTAGTGAGGAATGTATTTCTGTGCATGTGTGCATGTGTTCATGTGTTCATGTGTGCATGTGTTCATCTGTGCATGTGTTCATGTGTTCATGTGTGCATGTGTGCATGTGTGCATGTGTTCATGTGTTCATGTGTGCATGTGTGCATGTGTGCATGTGTGCCGACATCATGTACAGGTCGTAAAGTGTGTTTCCTGTCTCCCTCCCACAGGTGCTGTGTTAGGGCTGGTTCACTGCAGCAGGGAAACTGATTTCACTGAGCCACATAGTGATAATAAAGATAGGTGTGTTGAGGCACAGGCGTGTTTGCCAGGGTCTGTCGTTGGGCCACCAACTGACAGTACACAGCTGTCCACCCCATCCATGCATACAGTCATACTGCCAATACATCCATCACCAATGCCCATAGCTGAGGGACAGCATACAGTTGGCATTGGCCAGGACAGTGTGGTATCCATAGCACATGCATCCCAACACAGCAGCCATACCCAGATGTCTGGAAGGGTACCACATAAGCAGATGCCCAGGGGTTCTCGTAGGAGCACTGCTGCTCATCATGCCACTGGCAGATGTGCCACAGGTCTGACAATGTCACACATGTTCCAGGCTGTCATGGAGGCACAGGCACATATGGAACGGTACACCACACAGGGACTAAGGGCACAGTGGGCCCATAACACTGCCGTCATTGACAGTATCCGTGATCTAACAGGTGCCATCTGTCATTACACCGAGGTCACTGATAGATGTTGGGGAGAGACATTAGATATCCTCCTCAATGTCATGTCCATGTGTCAGGACAGTGCGGGATGGTTGAGACGTGGACGTGGACATATGCCAGCAACATCAGCAGCTGGCAGTCGCCGCGGATATCCCTCAAGCCACAGCCACTCCCGTAGTGCCAGTACCAGCCTCAGCAATGTTGTGGGTGGGCTGTCAATAGAACATCCTAGAAGACCATGTGCACATGGCTCTGGACAGTCCCAGCAGGGTCCTGTGTCCAGTGTACATTCATCCACCTCTGGGGATAGTACCCAGTCTAGCTTAGTACCTGATAGTGACAGTAGCACCCCTGCCAGGCACAGGTACTGTATCCGTGGCCAGAGACGGTGATCTGTAAAGCCTTGCCGTTGCAGTCTGTGGCTGTCCTACAAATACCCGTATATGGCAGCCACATGGAGGAACTGTGTGCATGTAGACACACACACATACTCCAGACACCTAGGGCTAACACATACCCACACACATTACAACAACATTGGCCCATTCCAGTATTCTTGCCCCACACACACACACACACACACACACACACACACACACACACACACACACACACACACATACATGTCAATTGGATGGCTCACTGTAGGCCTCTGGTGAACCAACAACACACCCTGTGCATATGATGAAACCTGTGCCACCTCCTGTCATCTGTAACATTGATGCAGGAACAGGCTACCATGGTGCTGATGCACAGGGTGTCTATATAGCAGTATAGCAATGTTAGCATGTTGTCAGCTGTAGAGTGTAATGATATGCTTGAAGGTGTAGCTGAGCAGGCATGATGCATTAAAGCTATGATTGTCATTGTAGTGTTGTTTACACCAGTGTTGGTTCCAATTGTGTATTGTCCAGCCACTTGCCACTTGGCTGATGTGTGCAGTATTGGCAGCATATGTTAGAGAGTGGACAGTATGTGTGTGATGTGTGTAGCACAGATTTGCAGGTGTACAGTTGTGAACATGGTGGAGATGCATTGTCTGCATGTACGTGCATAGTGGACACATGGCCAGGGTGACATGCTCTGTATTACACAGTAACACTCCATAGTTTCTATTGGTGGACAATACACGTTGTACTACACACATTCCGGAACCTGACTACACATGTGTGAATGACATGGTTTGACACTGTGCTGTGGGTGATACTGTTACTATCTGTCATTGTTTTGCATTTTGGTGGTATACATCACTTCAACAGCCTGACAATAACTAATTGTTAGTTGATGTGTTGACAGCCGACACACAGATGTAGGACACACAGCAACATTTGGATCCTTCAGGTACTACACAATGCCAGTAACCACTGGTATTCACCTGCACCCATTACTGAGACCACTTCTGTTTGGCATATAGCTCTCCTAGGTACAAGCAATCACAGTAGGGATATGTCCGTCCACGTCTGGTAATGCATACTGTGGCCTATAATGCATTCTCCAGATGACACACACATCCTCCACAAGGGTATCATACAGACAGCTGCCTGTTGTCAAACCCATGGTGTAAAGCTATAAACCAAACTAAAGATAGTCATCCACCTTTAAGGAACATATTATCCCCACAGTACCACATACTTAGTAGCCATCAGCATGATGAACAGGTACCGATGTGTACATGCAACCAAGTGTTATGTTATCTCTCCTTTGTTAATCACATTTCCAAAGGTTTTTTGGAATCCCTTGGTGGATCACATAAGCAATAAGGGGTCTGCATGCATATCCACAGTTTGTTCTACACCTATGAATAGTCATCATGGACAGACTCTGCTGCATTTGAACAGGTCTGACATATACCTCGGCCATAGACCCTCACTCACACATTCCAATAGGAATCGTAATGACTTTGTGTGACACAGATGACCTAGGCCAGGGATCACTGCAGTGGCTGGCCTTGTCACAAGCATACAGATGTGACCTAAGGTCTGGGAAGCAGCAGCACAGTCTGGCAAGGATGGCAGCTGTGTTCTTGGAGAAAGCAGGGTTCCTACACATGCAATCATTGAGGTAACATGTACAGATATGTATCCGACACACAGCTAGCTCACATGTGCAATGCATACTGATATGTCATACAGTGGTAAAAGCAAAACCCACAACACATTGACCAACAGTGTCACACACATACAGCACACACACTCCCCAAGTGCAGGATTCAAACCCCTACCTAACTACTTCATGATACTAGAGGAGTATGCATTAAAATGATGCAAAATTACACATCACTGTTAGCTCTCTTTTCCACAAGTATATTTGTAGGATGGTGACATCATCAGACTTGGCAAAGGTTAAATTACCACTTTTGAGGTGTTTTATTACTACTCTCCTAGAGAGTTGTTCCTTCCCCAAGGGAACACATGCAAACAGTAACTCAGTGCAGGATTCAAACCCTATCTAATTACTTTATGATATTAGAGGTAATACACATCAACACGATGTGCTATACAGATTACTTAGTGCTGTTTTTTCCACAGGTATATTTGTAGGATGCTGACATCATCAGACTTGACAAAGGTTAGATTACCACTTTTGAGGTGTTTCACTACTCTCCTAAAAGGTTGTCTTTTCCCAAGGGGAACACACACAATTGCCTGGTGCAGGATTCAAACCCCTACTTAACGATATTAAAGGAGTATGCATTAACATGACGTACTACACAGTTTACTGGGAGTTTTCTTTTCCATAGGTATATTTGTAGGATGCTGACATCATCAGACTTGGCAAAGGTTAGATTACCTCTTTTGAGGTGTTTCACTAGTCTCCTAAAAGGTTGTTCTTTCACAAGGAGAACACACACAGTTGTCCGGTGCAGGATTCAAAACTCTACCTAATTACTTCATGAAACTAGAGGAGTATGCATCAACATGACACGCTATACAGATTACTAAGAGCTTTTTTTTCCACAGGTATATTTGTAGGATGCTGACTTCATCAGACTTGACAAAGGTTAGATTGCCACTTTTGAGGTGTTTCACTACTCTCCTAAAAGGTAGTGCTTTTCCAAGGGGAGCACACACAAACAGCTGTCCAGAGAAGGAGTCAAACCCTTACCTACCTACTTCATAACACCAGAAGTATACGCATTAATGCAACATGCTATATAGATTACTGTGAGCTTTCTTTTCCACAGGTATATTTGAAGGATGGTGACATCATCAGACTATACAAAGTGTGTTACATTAGGTGACATTACATGGCCTACATTGAAGGAATGTCTAAACACTTTGGCCATGTGATCATCAAAGGTGAGTTTACTATCTACCTGTGTCCCCAGGGCCATAATGACTTTCTCTGTACATGCTGGATTACCACCTATGTGGTAATTTGTGTGCATTTTGTATCACCCAAAGGGGATGACTATGCATTCTTTGCCATTCAGCTTGAGGGCATTGTTTTGACACCAGGTATCTGTCTCTGTAAGACACTTCTGGAGGATGTCTGTGTCAGCTGTACAGTCAATTATGGACCACAGTTTCCAGTCATCTGCAAATCTGTTCAGCCTTACACCTGCCATGCTTGCCTGTACCTCTGAGCAGTATCGACTGAACAGGTGGGGTCCCAGGACCAAGACCTGCGTGATGCCATTTGTGACTGGCTTAGAGTTGGACATGGCACCCACAACTATGAACATGTGTGTTTGATCTGTGAGCCACTTGGCCACCCATCCTGTGACATAGCTGTTCATGTTCAAGCTGGTACACTTGTCCATGATGACGGAGTGGGGAATGTGTGGTAAGCCCTTAGTGAGGTCCAGGTGGGCTGTGTGGACTACTTTAACCTCCATCTATGTTCATGGTAACTGTTTTAAATAAGTCAACTAGGTTTGGGAGCCAGACTCTGCCTTTAACAAGGTGAAGTTGTGTAGAGGCCAGTGTCTGGAGATCTCCAATGTCTCAGTGCAGGGGTTCCATGACAATTTGCTCAATAGCTCTGTAGACCAGGCTGAGTACACATGTTGGGCAATGGTTTCCAAGTTCTGTTTTGGCACACCCTTTGTGGAGCTGGATGACTGTTAGTGTATGCCATTCTTTGGGTACATAGCCTGTGATACGCTTGAGTCTGGACAGTGAATGTAGGTGAGGGTGTAGTTCCTTGTGGGCCTAGTGTAAGACGCAGCCTGGGACAACTTACAGTTACATTGATGCTATGTTCTTAGCTTTGGTGAGGGCTGTCTTTACCTGCATGTCCATGACATCTGTGTCTCTGTATCCTTCTGTGATAGACACAGGCCCTTTTGGGGGTGATGGGGGGAGTTTACACTGCACTTGTCCCACTGGGTGTGGGCAATGAAAGTTGGTTTGGTGTACGTCATTACTTTTTTCAGTAGCTGACAGCATATTTGGAAGTTGACACCTACATGTCTGATATAGCTACCGAAGGCTTTGTGGTTGTTATTCTTACATTCCTTGGCAATTTGTCTTTAGAAACTGTGCTTGGATTATTTTATGAGCGATCATTGTTTCATCCTAATAATGATCAGTGATGCCTTTCCATTAGTGAAGTTGGCTCTATCAGGTGTTAGTTTCCTCCTTCGGGTGTCTAGCTTATTTATGGGCAACGACCATCAGATTGTTTTCTTATTTATGGAGGAGTGCATCCTGGTTTTATTTCTGATGTCTCGATCCATGCATCCCTGTAGATGCTCATAGGATTCACTTGTAAATGATTTGACAGATTGTATACCATTATCCTATAGCAAGACAGCTTTGGAACTTTCACTTTGGTCTTGGGAAGTGTGCAGTTTGCTTTTGAAAATGTCTTCACAGTGGTTTCATTGACTGGGTGTGGGGGCGGGATGTGGATGTACAGTGTGATTACTTAATGATCTGATATTACCAGTGAGGGGTTTATCTCTGTTGTGGAACACTGATACCCCATGTTGGTGATGATCATGTCCAGTATGTTGTCACCTCTAGTGGGCATGCTGACCAGCTGTTCCAGGGTGTTAGAGTTTCTTAACTCTAGGACACATTGGGCAAAGGACGTTGTATACGAGTAATTCACCCATTCAATGTTTGGGTAGTGGTAATCTCCTCATGCAATGGTGTTTGATAGGACCTTTATATTTGCCATTATTCTCCAGAATACTGAGTGAGGTTCCTGAGACAAGGTACATGATCTGTAGCAGGCTACAATCTGATGGGCAGCTTTGCCCAATGTTAGTTGCACTTGCATGGTCTCCAAGGCCTCATGCTGTGGCAGTAACCTGAAGGTGTGGATATCCATAAGGTAAATGGCTACACCACTTCCTTTTGTATTTCACTCATGGTCTTGGGTCCAAAGGTCAGGGTGATTGTGAGTGTTTTACGTGGATCATATCCAACAGCTCTATGTTTGACATAGCTTTGTATGTTACGCAGTGAACACCTCTGAGTAGGCAATTTGCAAGTGAGTACGGATGGAGCATTTTGCGATGGTCTGTGTATGGCATGTATTTCAGGCCACTAATGCTCTTTGTGAGGTATTGCTGCTGGCTTTCCAGTTGTTGTAGTTGTCTTGTGAGGTACATAGCGACAGTGGTATTGTACTCTTTTATAGTTCTAGTGAGTGGTGAGTAGAGGGGAACAATGTCCTCTTTTATTCTGCATGAGACACATTTTGTGATGAGGTGTGCCACATAAGAGGGTTTCCTGACTACTGTGGGAATGTGCTTATCACAGTTGTATCCACTGTCCACCCATGACCCAGGGTCTCTTGTCACACTTAAAGTGTGAGGTATACTACCACCTATGTTGTAGTTCTTGGCTACAGAGATTTTAACAAAGGTGATGATAATGCACCTTTTGGCATTGAGCTACAGCCCATGGCTTAGACAACAACCATCTGTCTCAGTGAGGCCCTTTTGTAGGATGTCCACATCTTTAGTGTTTACAATGATGGCTTCTAGTATGCAGTCCTCTGGAAACTTCAGTAGCCACAGAACTTTCATGTTAATGTTTATTTCAGGGAAGTAGATACTACACAGCCTGGGAAGTTATCTAGTCCCATGGCTGCTGTGATACTGGCTTCGGAGAGTGTTTTTTACTTGTGCAGCCGTGATGACAGCAACTTTGCAGTATTCCATTATAGACATGTGCTCTTTCATGGGTGAGAGGGGGGTAAAGTTAACGCTGATCCTATCTGCCAGGATGTTGCCAATATCAGTTGGCTCTGTACATTTAGTGCCATTGAGCTGTAACTCAGAACAGATCTGAGTGTAACCATGACATGGACCTGTCTGTTGGACAGAGATCTCCTGCGTAGACAGTATGCAACTAAGTACAGCTTGGATTACATTCATTCTTGTTGCATGGGGCAACTATATGAGGCCAGTAATCCTCTTGTTAAGGTTCTTCATTGGTCTTTCTAGTTGCTGAACGTGTCTAGTTGGATTCCTCGCAAGTGTGTTGTGGTTGTCTCTGACAGGTCTGATGACTGCTGAGTAGTGGCAACCTCCTTTGACCTACATGCACAGAACTTAGCAGTTTGTATGTACACATAGCAGGATTTTCAGACCACTTTGTGAATGTGCTTCTGGAAGTAGAGATGACTATACACATTTGTCAATAGATCCCTTATCATCACATCCATATTTAGCCTGTCTGAGCATGCCCAGTATGACATTTCAGTGTGATGCTGAATGAAATCCACTACATTTGTTGGAGTGTGTGAGCACGCACAGTAAACACATTTATACTATATGTGTATGGTAAGTCAAGGTGTATTTTTACAGCAGGGCTCACCTTTGTGTCATAGATCAACAGGGATCATGCTGTGCCTGCAGGGCTTCCATGAGACACTTTGTATAGACCTATCAACATTTCTACATACAGGGGGCACAGCTATTCTTTGTACATTTCTACCCGTGGGTACACCGGATTGTTACTGTGGGTGTACATAGGATGTGGGTTTCACCTGACACTTATACACATTTGCTGTGCCTGCACTGCTATATACAGGACACCATTACAGTCTGTACTGTTGCCTATCGTACTGACCTGAGGCATACTAGTGTACTACAGATCTTAGTGTCCATTGCCACATATATTAGCTTGCGACTTCATAGCCTACACAACCCACATCACAATGCCTGGCCTGATGTTCTCTGTCTGCATAGGCGTGTGGGTGAGGTTACCCATTTGCCTCATTAGGGGCATGATACAGCATTGCTTTGTGTTTGCATTAGTGTACAATTGTCCTGCTGTGTCTGTACCATTTTAATGCTATCATGGCTTAGTGATTCAGTACTGCAACAATAGTGCATGGTATCCTGGGTTCAAGCCCTATCACTGCTTTTTATTTTCATGCTAGCCAGACCAGACTGCTTAAGGAACAGTAAAGCAGATATGTGCATGTTTAACTGACTTTGCTCAACTTTGGCCGACCTTGGCCAACATTGCACGAGCAATTTTGTTTACATATACTAGATATTGGTAAAAGCTGCTTAGCACTGCTTTATATTGCTTAAAACTTGGCAATCATGCCTCAGGTGGTGCTGCAGGGCTGCCTATGTCGGATGCACATACCACACTCCCTACACGTTTGGAAACAGGTAGTATCAAGTTAGGCATCCCTTTTATTTTATGTGCGAGTCAGTGAGAGGTATCATTTCCAGGGTTCCTACTTTGCCATTGTATGTGCTATGTGTTGCCTTTTTGCCAAGGACAAGGCATACTGGGCATGCCTCCTTCTGCCTACTGGGGCAGGCTCAGGTTGTTCCTCCTCCAAGTCACACTGTGCCTGTGCAGGCCTTGGCAATGGTGGGGGGCTGTTTAGCCCTGCCCCATGCTGCTCCTGCTGCAGCTGTTTTCGAAGGATCATATTGTGTAGCATGGCACATGCCATAATGATTTGGGTACATGTAGTTGGTGAGTACTGCAAGGCTCCACCAGATGTGTCCAGGCACTGGAACCATGACTTGAGCAGCCCAAACACACGCTCGATTACATTTCGTGTTTGTGCATGTGCCTCATTATGGAGTTCTTGTTCAGGTGTGTGTGTGCATTTCTGATGGGTGTCATCAGCCACGGCTCCCGTGCGTATCCAGCATCCCCCACTAGGTGACCGTCAGGGATGTCCCCATTTGCAAATGTCTGGTACAGCTGCGACAGATGCCAGATATGGGAATCGTGGTAGCTTCCAGGGCAGCCAGCACACATATTCAGTATTATGCCCTCGGCATCGGACACGACCTAGCAGTTGATGGAGTGGAAGCCCTTGCGGTTGATGTAGGCCCTACCCCGCTCACCAGCTGGTGCTTTGATGTGTATGTGCATGCAGTCTATTGCACCCACTACTTCAGGGTATTCCGCAATTTGCTGGAAGAGATGCATATTGCTGGCCAATACCTCATGGGAATTGGGGAAATATAAATGATCACCGACATGTGCTGACATGGCATTCAGGAACTGGTGCAGTACCCTTGATGCTGATGCCTGTGAAATCCCCATCATATCACCAGTTGGTCTCTGTAAGGTACATGTTGCTAGTATTCTTAGGACAACACATAACTTGGTTTCCACTGGAATGGGTTCCCCTCTGTTGGTTCTGTGTGTGAGGCGTGGCCTGCACAGCTCAACAATTTGCTGCAGGAGCTCTCTGTCCACTCTATAGTGCTCCACTATCTCCAGCTCATGTAGCCCCTGGTAGGTTACCCTGGGTCTGTACACTCTTCTCCGTCTCCTCACTGTGGGTTGCTTAGCAGCATTCGCAATGGCACCACCCTCAGCATCTTGCACATGTTGCCTTATAACAGCAATGGCAACCCCTAACATTTTTATGTCTCAGTTTTAAGCTTTTTAAGTTTTCAATTCTCTTTGTTGACTGCAGTGTTGCAGTGTTTCTAAGAAAAACATGAGGGAATGTTGTTTGCAGAGTTTTAGGTGGTGGGCTGGGCTGAACTGGGCTACTGTACTGCCTGTGTAATTGGCTGATTCTGATTGATTTCACCTGGCAGCTCTGCTAGTTCTCCTTGGTTAACTTCCTACTGCTTTCTTTCCTTCCTTTTCCCATTTCTGTTTCCACACGGGGCAGTGATGTGTAAACAAGCGCAAACACGTGCCCATGCACGCGCACAGGCTAACACAGGCTTACACGGGCTTAGGCGGGTGCACATTTGTGTATACTAGCTTAGACAGCCTAACACAGGCTTACACGGGCACACACCCACGCACACAGCCTTAGACGGGTTTACATGCATGCACACAGTGTCAGCAGCTTTCAAGAAACTTTAGTGATAGCCACAGCGTACACCTTCAGTTTCTTGATTTCAGCTTAGACAACTGTAGACACACCTCTTTTAGTCCTGAGTAACTCACAGCAAACACATGCCACTCTGCTCCAGTAAGCTTACAGTCTTTTTGATACATACCCCCTCATGATGTTACCCATCTCCTACTCTGTTACTCCCCTTCTCCTGCTCTTACACTCTCGGAACATGGTTCACATAGCAGGAAATATTGGGATTCACTATCCTTATCCTCATTTGCATAGGATTGCCTACTAATGCTTGGTTACATCTCTCAGACTGAGCTTCCCCCCTTAGCAACCTGTACTCAGTAGCCATGTTGTCTTCAGCCTGCCATTCACTTGCATGGCAGATTAATATTTTGAATAAAATCCCTATTTGTGGCTTTTATTTTTTGATTTTCTGCTTTTTAGAGCACAGCACATTTGCACGGCACTGCGCTACACTTAAACATCAGAGATCGAGGTAAAAAAAAGTATTTTTTTTTATTTTGCAACGGAAAAAAATGCCAATGGCCATATATTTGGCCATTGGCATGCTTCCTCAACTGGATGCATCCTTTATTTGGTGCTGTCATGGCTCCGCTTTGCTATTTGCAGAACGGTACTCAGTTGACAACTGAGTACATTTCTGCAAATAACACTACTCTTACTCTTACTCAGATAGGTTAGTGTTTCCTGGATCGCAAATTTAGCTCATTTGCATAGCTTTCAGCAGCAAATGAGGTAATTTGCATAACCTAACCTTGTCCGTGTAAGAGTTGTTTTAGGAGCTCTCTTGCACGCCCCTGCTGGCTGTTCTTGGATCGCTCGGCAAACATGTTGGCTGCATGGAGTCTTACTCTAGTCTTAGACTCTGTGCAAGCCTTCATGAATCCGGCCCAATGTCTTTAATTGCTGTAGTTTCCTGACCAGGTACAAGCTTACTAAGAAATGTTAATGTAGAGTTTCTATTAGCCTGGGAAACCAGAGAATTGTTAAGAATGATGTAATCTAAAATGAGTTAGCAGGATGTATTATCGATTTAAAGGACTTTCTCAGAGACAGAGGGAGAGCATTTTACATTTGTCTTCAGAAATGACCACTCACTAGCACTTGCTTTGCTCTGTCTGTATGTAAGTAGGATCTTAGACTTTAGTGTGTCTCCAAGAAATAGATAGAAAATAGTAAGTGTAGTCTAGCTGTTTTCTATATTTATGTCAGAACTATTCTACAGTATTATTTTAAGAATTTTCCTGTGATTTCTGAACTCTTGACTAGCACTGTGTAGTGAGAAGTATTGTCTTGTGTTTTTTTTTATTTATTATGAAATATTCTTAAACCTTTTAACTGCGGCTGTTTTGTGTACAGATAATTGTTAAGAATGATGTAATCTAAAATGAGTTAACAGGATGTATTATCAATTTAAAGGACTTTCTCAGAGACAGAGGGAGAGCATTTTGCATTTGTCTTAAGAACTGACCACTCACCAGCACTTGCTTTGCTCTGTCTGTATGTAAGTAGCATGTTAGACTATAGTGTTTCTCCTATAAATAGATATAAAATAGTAAATTTAAGCTCTAGAGTACATTACATGCATATAGTGATACTGTACAAAGCCATTCCAAATAAGCCTTGCTCTGCAGTCACACTTACCATTTGGATAATAATATTGCACAGTAATAGTTGGACACCCTTTGATAAGGGCTTATTTAGTAGCTGATAATAAGGGTCCTGGTGGCAGTGATTACTACCTTATAGCCTTGACAGAAGGGGCACAGCTAGTGAACCTGTGCTAGCCTTCTCCAGGAGTGTCTGTGTGGTTGTATATAAATCATATCTCAAAGTGTGTGTGTGTGTGTGTGTGTGTGTGTGTGTGTGTGTGTGTGTGTGTGTGTGTGTGTGTGTGTGTGTGTGTGTGTGTGTGTGTGTGTGGGTCAGCTACTTGGGCAGGGACACGAAGCACTGGTTGGACAAAGAGAGTGCTATGAGGACTTGGCTTGGGACCCTGGCTAAGGACCCCACTCTATAGCTGTACCAGTGGGGAGTCCTACTGGGGATCTGGAGAGAAAGGGAGAAACCAGCCCCATACTGACTGTGATCTCTGTGTGTTCTTAATTGAAATTTTACTTTACTGAGTGTCTATTTGTTATCCTTCCCAATGTGGATGCCACTCACTGGTGTTAGTGGTGAGGATTGACACTCCTTAATTGCTGGGCCAGTGCTCGGATCTCACAATGCCATTGTTTATAAATTGTCCAGCAGCATGTTAAAAGTCAGATTTGTGTTGGGGTGCTTGTGTTAAGTACTGAGTTCTCTAGCTGGTGTAATTAGTTAGGTAGGGGTTCTAATCTCGTGTGTGTGTGTGTGTGTGTGTGTGTGTGTGTGTGTGTGTGTGTGTGTGTGTGTGTGTGTGTGTGTGTGTGTGTGTGTGCGTGTGTGCGTGTGTGTGTGTGTGTGTGTGTGTGTGTGTGTGTGTGTGTGTGTGTGTATGTGTGTGTGTGTGTGTGTGTGTTTGTGTGTGCAGTCAGAACAACATGAGTCTGCATCCTACTGTCAGATATCCAGTCCTATGGAGAACAAACATTTTGACAGTCAAACATTTTTGACAGTCTTACTTAACTACACATCCCTTTCATACAAGGTTCCCAACATATTCTCACAAACTTAAACTGCTGATGTCATCAGCTATAATGTTTTATCTGGCAATATGAAAGCTTGCCTTGTGCTGTGGTACTTGCATTAAATAATGTGTTCCATAGATAATGAGACAGGGGCTCTAGTCTCACTGTGGTTAACTTGTGTGTGCATTTCTGTTTAGTTAGCTCACATTCAAGATACCTTTTTGGAACAGCATGGGAGACAGTCCTACTACCATCTTCTTCTCAGCAGACAGTGCTGATGTCATCCACTATAAAGTGTTGTCCGACATTTAAAAAAAAACAGATTTGTGATGCAGTGGTTGTGTTAACTACTGTGAGTAGGGGAAAGGTACATAGGGGTTCTATTCTCACTGTGGTGAACTGGTATATGTGTTTTTTGTTCAGTTACTTCACATTAAGAAGAACATTCTAGAACAACATGTAAGACACTCCTACTACTATCTTCTTCTCAGCAGATACAGCTGATGTCATCAGCTATAAAATGTTGTCTGACAATACAAAAGCCAGGCTTGTGTTTTAGTGTTTGTATTAAGTGCTGTGTTCTGTAAATAGATAGTTGTTCTAGTCTCACTGTGATCAAGTACTGTGTATATGTGTGTGTGTGTGTGTGTGTGTGTGTGTGTGTGTGTGTGTGTGTGTGTGTGTGTGTGTGTGTGTGTGTGTGTGCGTGTGTGCGTGTGTGTGTGTGTGTGCTCACATTTGGTGGTACATTATGGTAATGCTATGATCTTTTGAATCCCTTTTCATTTTATTACCACTTAGCAAATCCTCAAAAGTAGCCCCATGCATCCAACATCCCCTCTTTCCCTCTGACCACATGACATCCTTCCAGCAGAGGAGGGAGGATGTCCTCATGTCAAAGATCCATATAAATATCATGAAGCAGAGCACTTTCATGTGCCTCTGCAAGCCATTTTCAGACCACTGTATGTGTGATTGCTAATTCTGTCCAGGGGTGGTACACATATCACATATGGAGAGAGGCACTATATAATGCAATCAAACAAATACACACGAATAACCTTACTATCTTCCATTTTATATATATATATATATATATATATATATATATATATATATATATATATATATATATATGTTGAGTTTCCTTTAAGTATTATCATAATGTCTAGGATTTTAAGTGCTGTTGGCCATTAGCTGAGTCATGACTTATGACACTATGAAAATTGTACATGTCAGTGTTGCTATCATTGACATGAGCTATGTTGAAGTATGTATTTACGGTTTGCTTACAAGAGTGTATTACAGTCTGTGATGTAAGGTAATGTATTGATGGCTACTGCTTCCATTTCTTTCTATAACAGCTGTAGCAATGGGCCTCCTGAGAACTGTTGACATGAAATGAGAACATGTATAATTGTTGCCTTATTAAGTCAAATATTTTTGTAGTGGATCAGGTCAACATTCTACACAGTTCTTACTCAACCATCACTTTTACACTTGCAGTATGGCACAGGTGTGCATGTGTATACCTACCATTATTGCATGCTCTGTGATATATATGCAGCAATATAAATTCATACTGATTACATGAGCGCATAATTCGTGTTTTATCCCCATGTTGTAATGCTGTTACATACACAAAAATATCACATTTTGATTCAATTCCAACCTTGTGTAATTCATTGCATGTGTCATTGTGTTGCTAATACTAAGAATTATTGAGGTGGTCAGCAGCCCCATTGTGTGACTATTAGCATTTGTGTCAGTAAATGTTCTGCATGAGCCACAGCCAACTTATTTGTAATGTGCCCTTATATGGCATCAGGTCACTCAAGCACAGCTTTCCCATGAAACAAATACAGGCATATGTTATGCAATTGATGTAATCATGCAACATTGCTACAGCTGTATGACTGTGGGAACAGAACCAGTGTGTGGAATGTGATGCATGACCAGGTTGCATTTGGAGGTGTTTTCACAAATCATTTATTTAAATAAGTGTGAAATAAGAAGGGGAATACACAACTAAACACAGAGCTGTTTGCAGATGCCACCAGTCACACTCAACTGGAGAAAATAGACAGTCCATCTCACATTTCAACCACCTGTTGCCACTGGCCATCAGAACAGTGTACATGCAAACATTACTCAGTTTATCTTAACTCATCTGTGTGCTCTCGAATGTTAAAAACACAGAATTGATGGACACTGACAACATCCCAGGTTGCCTATAGCATGACTTAAAACCTAACCTAGCAGACACAGTTGGATCCCTACTTCAACACAGTGTCCAGACAGCCTATGTTGTTAGAGAAGGGTGTACAGCAACAGTCATCCATCTAAACAGGGGGGACCATCACCTTATACAGGAATTTATAAACCCATACTCCTGATTCTCCTCATCTGTAAGGTAGACCAATGGGTCATCATGGACCTTATCAAAAAGGATGCAGGTAATCTCTTGATTGTGTAACAAACCCATGTTTGATTTGTTAAGGCTACAGTATGTCTATTAAATCTGTTTGATGTCTTCAAGAAGGTCACCAAGGGCATGCATGAGGAAAAGACTATCATCCTGTGTAACTTGACCTGGCCAGGACATTTGACACAAATCCACACTCGGGTATTACAGAGAAACTGTCTCAAGTGGGCATAATACCTGCATCACCAAGTGGATAGACAAATGGATCACATTACATGACACATAATGAAGTGAATGAAGTCACCTCTAGCTACAGTCCAGTGACTCGGTCTGTACCTCAGGATTCTGTACTAGGCCCTTTCCTGTTCATTATTTAAGTCTCAGAAGTCAAGACAAACTTACACATCCCTAGTTTAACCAGCTTTATGGATAAATGCAAATCGTGGACAATCATTGAATCCTAGAACGGTATTGTTATAATGCAGAAAGTATTAACACATACAAAGTTATTTTGGCAGAGCTATAGAGACACAGTAGATGAACAAATATTATGATTAGTTCCTTTATGAAAGCAAATACACAAGCCAATGACAATATAGACAGCACATCCTTATGAACAGACCGGGTGGTATGTGACCTGGGTACTCAGGTTGATAGTAAGCAGAACTTCCAACAGCATGTGACCACAGTGGTGACAAATCCATTGTATGTGGCATACCTCCTGAGTATGGGCAGGACATCCACATCAAAGGACATTGTAGTCCCATTGTTCTCACCACCAATAATTTTGTACAATGCACCCTTTTGCATATACCTAACCACGGACCTTCCAGGGATGTTTTACTCAAGTGTATCACTTTTACCACAGTGTGCTCCCACACATCTTATTGGCCAACTATTATTTGTGATGCATAACCATTAGAATTTGAGAGTGCAGAACTCCCTTCAAAGTGTTATACAAGATGCATGTGTGATATGTTATCCTGTGATGCACACAGTAAATACAGAGCTCATTGACAACATTGTTGACATGGGTTACATTCTTGCAAGTGTGGATTGTGGCATATATATGCCATGAAAACCTATCAACTAGCCAGGATTGCTCATAATTTAAATTACAGGTGTAACATTGTCCCTCTTAATATCTCCAAAAAGTGCCAGGATTGCTCATAATTTAAATTACAGGTGTAACATTGTCCCTCTTAATACCTCCAAAAAGTGGTAGTTTTTGAGGAAGGTGTGCTTGATTCCACTTACAGATTACCAAATAATCATTGCAGCTGTACAAGTGTGTTCATGCAGAACATGTATAATAAGTCACAATCACATATATTATGTCAATGACACAGATTAATGGTGGTATTATTATGATATTGTCCATGATTGTGCATGCTTCTGTCTACAGTTGTCCATGATCCTGCCGCTGTGCATCCTGATTGTTTGAGACCTGTGGTGAGATTACATTCATATTACAGCAAATTATTTTTCACATCTTCACAATATGCACTTACCCCCTATTGTATATACCATCCTTGATAAATGTCCGCTCCAGTGATCATGTTTGGGTACTTATATCACAATCAATCATCTCCATTGATAAGTGACCTTGTGTGACACTCGCATAAATATACATAACTATGTGACCATATGAGTATACCCACACAGAAGGTGTAAACAATAGTACATACTGTATTATGTAGCTATGTGATTGCTGTTTATGCTATAACTGTCTTAGCTTTGTGGTATACGCACATTGACATGTACTCATCTGCTGTACATTACCATGTTTCACTTATCCTCTTACCCTTTGTTCATTCCTGTGTGGCCATTTTTAATATACACACTTCCCCAGTTTATAATACTATTAATGTACCCTTGATGATTGCCACCAATACTTCACTGCATTATGCCTAAAACAGTTTTGCACAGTACTCTGCACTGACTACCATTTCCTGTAATGTGTTAGAACATTATTCATTGCCTTATATTAATGCCTGGTTGGTACTGTAGTTCCCAGCAATCACGGAGAACTAATCTGCTCATAGGAAAACATGTCTGCATATCTGCAGGTGTTTGCGGTGATTTACATGGTTTCCTGGCCAGCAAAATTATTGCTGACCAAAAAAATCTCGCTTGGATCTATGAAGGTGCAATGCTTGGCATGCGCATGCAATCAGCACTACTGCTCATCATGTGAACATGGAAACTCCATGTAGGCTTTGCACTAAGCCTACACAGACCCTGGGATTCATGAAGCTCGGCACAAGGCTGGCGTTAGGCTTGCGCCGACTGTGTGGAGTGAAGATGGCGCAGTAGCACCAAATGCATATTAATGAAGGCACTTCCGCCACAGCCACTTGCATAGGAAAGGAGCGCGAGTGCATAGGGCATGTCGAAGTGCCGCACGGAGGCATGGAAATGTCAGCTGTCAATGTGCAACCTAAAATGCTTGCATATAACAATTTGCAAGCAATAGTAATCACATCTGTCAGTGTCCGTGGATACTGAAACGTATGCAAAGCATGCAAGACAGTTCCTGCGAACACAAAATGAAGAAGCAAACACAAATGCATGATAGGGAATAACGGGTCCCTATCCCGTGAACAAATGACATTGAAAACCGTGTGCCCGTAGTCCAACGCAGTGTAGATAGTTAAACCAAGTGGAAGTGAAACGCATCATATAACGCGCTGCCAATAGGTACGTCCAGCCCAATGGTCAGGGTCACCAGCTGACCCATATTGTGAGGGAGGGTACACAGCTGGGCAGAAGTGTCCATAACAAAAAACACGATAAATGTAAATATCTAGCAACCGTATGACTGAATTATATCCCACAACAAATGTAATAGTCACATACAATAGGTATGTCCGTATTTCACATACCAAATGTGACAGGAAAAAGAATAAGCATGTAAACGAAACAGAAGGAGCATATAAACTGCTAGAACAATAAGGCAACATGTAGGCTGAAAGGAACAGTATTATCCATAGCGTTGACTGTGGGTACGTGTTGTCCAGTACAATCGGATATGTATCCAAAATATATCCCATCCTGGACATAGGAAAAGGTGGCATCCTACCAATGATTAGAACAGTCGGCCAAAATCCGCACATCAGCGGTCCAAGCCGAACTTGTCAGGATGTGTCACAGTTGAACGGGTATTACCTGGGTATACCAACCATGTCATGAAAGTTAAGTATGGGCGTGTACCTATGTGCGTGAGGTATAGCATGTGGAAAGTCAAACATGGCAGGGTAGTCCACACAACCATATAGGTACCTGACATATGTAGGGTATGCAATGTGTTACCTTGACCGTGTCATGGGCCATCAACCAAAGCAGTGATGGATGGAGTGTCAGGAATATGTGTGTGGGGGGGATGGGTAATGGTATAATCCTCCAAGGTGACACTGTGTCGTATGCAGAATAGGTGAACCGGAGGTGTATGAGGGAGCAGCGGATAATGTATACACATCTGCAATACAACTAGACAGGCCATACTGTAGAACACAATCCCACAAACATATGAATATTAAAATGTGCGCTACAAATGTACAGACATGTCACTGGCACATACCCACAGATTGGTCCTGATGGATCTGGCCATATCAAATGCAACATACCTTGATGCATAATGGACTACCCAGCATCCCCTCCACAGCACACAACCCGCCCCCATACCTGAACGTCCACCAAATCCAGCCATACTTGGCCTACTAGTTTGATGCAGCCACATCTACACATAGTGACCACTATGCATATGTAGTAGGTAGTGTCACCCTAGGCAGTTTCAGGATTGCAAACTATGTATCCCTTGCATGTAAAACCCCCAGCACATTTTCGTAATGCCAGAAGAATGTTCGTTATTGGTCTTGTTTTGGTCTTGATAAATTTTTGGGATATCCCTCATGGGATAAGTAACCTGTGTAAACATTAGAATGGGTATGAAGACACGATGTCCAGTCCTGTAGATATCTGGATACAAGTTGGAATGTGCAGTAGTGGTGCACGAGACTGTCCAGCCCTAGATGGTCATGCAGAACCTACTACCCAGGATCAAACACCTGCCCATGACACATGTGTCCCGACACGAATAAGCGAGAGAATATATTGCACACATTCGCATAGTGGCACATGGTATATGGGTGATGAAGGCACTGATGTAAACAGGATACCCCCTGATCCACTGTGTGAGGGACAAGTAATGCGTGTGTAGGTGTGACCTGACCAACAATGATAGAATGCCAAATGTCCTGTGATTGTAGGAAATAACTATGTACCATACTGCATGTAACAGTTGCCTAAAGCGGTCACGTCAGGATAGAATAAACGTAATTCATACAAGAAACAGGCAAACAACAAAAGTGCCAAAGGTATAGTCTCACAGCTAGGAAACAAATGAATGTTCTAAACCTGCAATGACTGTGGCTATGTGTTGGCCCAAACAATCTGCTGTCCCCATTAGGGTTACCATCTGTCCCACTTTGCGAGGGACAGTCCCTCTTTGGACAGTTGTGTCCTGACAAATTATATTAAAAATGGCAAATGTCCTGAGATTGTAGGACATAATTATGTCCCATATGTTATGTAATAGTTGCATAAAATAATTATTTCTGTATCTAAAATACCTAAATGTTACAAGAAACAGAATAAGCAACTAAACCGCTACAACAATAGGCTTTTATGTAGGCAAATAGGTAAAGTTCTATCCTTTGTACTGACCGTGGGTATGTGTCGGCCTTAAAAATCTGATGTGTGTTCCAAAAATGTCCCATCTTGGCCATTTGAAAAGGTGGCAACCCTAGTCCCCAGAATACATCCCAACCTGTACATATGACAATGTCAACGCTACCAATGGTCAGAGCATTTGCACTACAACTGGCCAGCCTCTTAACCACTTACAAAGCCAGTGACCTTTGGAGGAAAGGTGTTGAATGAGAATGACTACTTACAACAATGAAGAGTAATAGACACATTTAACTGCAGAAAATTAGTAGTATTACGAATCTGTCAACACGTTCCAAGTTAATAGTACTAATATGGTAGAAGTGTCCATAATTGTCCCTGAATTGTCATAGCCTTGTCCCTGTCACTGTAGAAATGAGTCCCCGAGTATCACAGAGGTCCGTACACATAAGTACACCAACCGTCACATCTGCTGACAGGACTATTGCATACCTGTAGTGAATTTATAACTGATGTCCAGAATAATATTCATTGTATCTATAAATGAATGAAATAGTCAAATGGGAAGGGAAATACGTGGAAACCCCCCACAACCTGCATTATGTAGTGGAACCACTCCCCGCCCTAAATTATGTAGCGCCGACCTAATGTTGTTAGAGGTGCCCAAACACCTGCGTCTGTAAACACAGGTAGAATGTTAAAATCTGGACTAACTCTGTCCATTTGCTACATCTGATCTTTGAACAGTGCCAGGGCAGTTCTAGTCACCAGTCGGCTGAGCCTAAACCTGGACCAGCACATGAACACCCTGACAACCAAACACACGTATGTGCGAAGACTATAAGCATAGGAGTTCTGAATATCCTTGGAGTGAGTAGACATGCAGCATGGGTCCAGAGCAGTAGGAAACAGGAAATGTCCTAAGTGTAGTACTGTGGTTTTCCCAGCAGGAGAATGGATGCCTGCTGTGTAAGGGAAGTGGTGAGGTGTATGTCAGAGTAGCTATGAAGCATGGCTATACATATAAATGAGCCAGAACAACAATAGTGTAGTGGTTACAGCATCTGCCCAATGTAAAGGCATTCCCGGTTCAAGTACGACTATAGCACATATTAATTGTGTAATGAATGCCTCTGTGCTGTAAAGCCAACATTTATACATGTAAAGGTGACAGCGTTCACATGGGTCCGAAAACCGGATTCCATCAAAGTGGTACTTTCATAAAGAATAAGGCACATGTAATCCCGAAGAAGTGCCTGTAAACATATGTAACTCAGAATAAGGAGATGCAAGTGCGCCTGCGTGGGTGTACGCAGCTAATAGCATAGCAAATGTATGTTGTCTTGTACAGCTGTAACTTTTATATATATAGATAGATAGATGTGTGTATAGATAAATATCCACAGACATAACAGAAATATGCAATTATATATCTACATATATATCTATATATACACATATATACATATATATAAATATATATATATATATATATATATATATATATATATATATATACACACACTCACACACACACACACATATATATATATATATATATATATATATATATATATACATATACATACATATATATCTATATATATATATATATATATATATATATACATATACATACATATATATATATATATATATATATATATATATATATATATATATATATACATACACATATACATAGATATATATATATATAGATATGTAAGGAAAGCCGAAAGACAAAAGTAAACATAAGGGTTGTGAAGGGAATCCAGAGCAAGTAAGGAATTATAAAGTGCTCGCAGCTTAAGTCACATAAAGCTGCACAAGTGTGAGTAGAGCACCGCTCTTCACATCAGAGGCAGGGTTATTCCAGTGGCCATAACATCTTTGAAGTGCTACGTCAACATTGTAAACAGACGGATTGTAGTACATGTTGCGAACACCTACACTTGTAACTCGCAAATCGTTCGTAATCCATAACACCAGGAAAGGCACATATGTGCAAATATGAATGGATGGTGAGCCTGTGAATACACAAGGCAGTACAAAATGTGTGTAGGGCCCCAACGCTCATGAGAGGGCAATGTGTAAAGGTGTGTCATGGTTGCGATATCAGGTGTATAATGGCTGTTATGCGTGGAAACTCAACACGGGTGTGCAGGAGAAACTATGGATATGCGATTATGGACACAGGAGTGCTAGGGTATGTTGTGCTGGGTGCAATGGAGCAGCCCGTGGAGGTCAGCTAGTACGTAGGTGCGATTCCCAGATAGAGCGTCATTTGCGTGGAGACATGCGTGAATGGGCGTATCGTTGTTGGACGTTGTGCGTCAGGGCTGGCAGCCTGGCACGTAAAACCTATACGCCACCCATGAGCAGAACGGAGTTCTGCTGTGACAACCTCAAACCAGGAAAAGCAGAAAGGCACAACTACATGAAGACAACGATATGTTGACGTACAGTCACAGTAACACAAACAGTCATCCTATCAACAGTAATAATATGAATGTGCTCAGAAGCAAACACAGTAGCAGGAATAATAGGCTGCACATACGAGTAATACGTCGAATGACACTGTATCACATCCCAGTTAGCAGCGGCACCCCAGACGTGAAAAACGTGCAACATCTGTCCGCTGTATAACGTGCAATATACTGATCATAAGTTCACCGGAGTGAAGTGTCGGTGTCATAATGACTCAGGCAATAGTATGCTGTTGAAGCAGAGATAAAACCCAATACGCATGTGTAAGTGTCCATGTCCGGGAAATGTATAGGTTAACGGACACACAGATGTATATATAGATAAAAACGTATATATACATATATTTATATTAATTTACATACACATATATATTCATACAGATATATATAAATATACACACACAAGGATATACTACGGATATATATATAGATAGATATATATATACACAAACAACAGGTATTGATATATACACATACACACAAAACAAAATATATATGTCAGTGTAGATATACACATGTACATAAATAGGTTACTTCACAGCAATTAGGGGTAACATATTTACAGCCCGGGCATATGTGACTGAGAGGTCCAATAAATAAACGTTGTACCCCCACATCACCCAGCTAGGCCGGACAGACATACAGACAGGCAATACAGATCAATACACTGCCGCTGTCCAAAACACCGGTAGGAAAGTACCAGTGGGAGAGATCTGCAAGGTCTACACTTTAAACATGGATAACGGTGTCCCTTGTGGGACCCCAAAAATTCAGGGTACATGTGAATCTGCTGACATTGATACAAGCAGGATGTAGGTGTACATGGAACAGTAGGTTGTGCAAGTGTGATAATACATGGGCTGACAAAACGTATGACATGTGTCTCCCGAGACGGGGAGAGTGGGCAATGTGTAGGGTGTGCTCATACCCCAGCTGCGCTCGCAGTAAGTATTTGTCACGACTGCTGTAGATGGGTGCCAGGTAGGTGGACCATGGGTATGCAATAATGGGCTTAAGTGTGCAGGTCCTGTTTGGCAGAGATGTAGTAGGCCCGCCCAGTGGAAGTCATTAATATTCCTATGTGGGCATAGCATATGCCTACACCTCCCAAACCTGAAGAGCACATCTACCGGATAGTCTGTAAACCATCGGGGAAATAAATAGAGACCAAATCAGTGCCGTGTACCCGATTAGCATGGACGTCCATAGTTATGTATCAGAATGTAACAAAGTCCAACTAAACACTTCCAGAACTAGTGATATTAGGTGAACAGGTGGCGGAATACAGGTAATGACAGATGACAACATGTATGAGTCAGAAACAGCATGTACCTCAACAAACGTGAATGAATCATATGCTCTGTGACTGTAAATGTGTCTGGTTAATAGAACCAATCATCTAAGTGTGTCCCACAGGGTGTTATGCATTGTTCCTGATACAGTGTTAATTCACACCCATTGGTATGTGAGTTCTGCTACTGATGGAAAGTGCATAATTTGCTGACCACCTTAGGTAGATGATAGCATAATAGAAGTGGTTCAACACCCGTACACCTGTGAGGGACACACCTGTCTGGGCAATTGTGTCCTGCAAAATGACAGTTATGGCACATGGCTTGTGAGTTCGGGAATGGAGGCTATATAGTGTGTGTAGTGGTGTCAGACATTAATTTGTTGTATCAGAAACAGCTACATGTAATAGGAAACAGTATTATCAATGATAGTGCTACATGAATAACCTTAACGTATGCAAACCATGGAAGTCGTCCGTTTACTACTGGCTGTGGGTATGTGTTGCCTTGACACATGTGATAGCTCTACATATAAGGTCTATAGGGCCGCCACCATTCTGAATGGCCAAAGTGGAACCTGCTCTGTAGAAATGTCAGACGTATCAGGGCAGAACATACCTACAGCCATGCATAGTACAGAAATATACATATCGGCACAAATCAAAGAGTAGTCTAGCAGCAGTAAAGTTGCTTATGCTACTACATATGACATATTGACGTGTCAGGTATACAAGACCTGTAACAAGCAACCAGTACAGACACGTACAACATGAGAATGTCCCCTAATCAGGACAGTTGCAATGGCTACAGTATTGTCCGTACCTCTCAACTGTCCCTGCATTTCAGGTACGTCCCTGAGTTTGACTGAAAGTTTAACTCTGTCCCTCTTAATCCCTCCTAAAATTAGTGACTGTTGAAGGAAAGGTGGTGAATCACACTTACTGATTAATGACAATAAGTAAGAGTTATAACCTACTTTTACTTCAGAATATGTGTATTGAGTCATATGCTCTGATTCTGTCAGTGTTTCAAGTTAATAGCACTACTTTTGTAAAAGTGTCCCTGATGTTTTCTTGACCTGTCCCTAATTCTGTAGAAATGTGTCCCCGATTGGTGGAGAGGTCTGGTATTGTCACATGAGATATGCCTAATGAGGGACTGTCCCATGCAATGTGGGAAAGGTGTCACTCCTACAGTCTCCCGTCGCGCAATCTGAAAGGTGGACAACGTGCAGTAGGTATGCGGTAGCATGACTCGGCAAACAGCTGCGTTAACAAACTCAAGTCACATGTCAGCATTGCAGAGTATCAGTTCCCATGTATCAGGCAGATGGGAGCAGATCATACGAGGAACACGCATATAATATGATTACGTCACTGGACAAGCCAGCGAGTCTGTACAGTCGAACGCCTGCCGTCGCAAAATGGTTACACATACCCGATATTGTAGTCATGTAGTCCGATGTAATACGCATCACAAGGGATTGCACACACCCAGCGTGAGTGACAAATGTAAGCGGAAATGTCGGTGAGCGAGCGGCTGTAAGCGTGTTTGTCTACCAGTATGCCAGTAGTGCACTGTCAAAGAAATGTGGAGTCTAAATGTGTATAAGGTGCTGTGACCAGAGGTCAGCAGTGCTTAACACTGCGCAAACCCATGCACAACTGCTCCCACCTGCTGGAATGTGTCTTACCCAGTCCGTATCCAAAGGTGTCGGTCTGTCCGGAAACAAAGAACCGCCCTATTGACGTGTTGGTAGCAGTACCCTACGCACATAGCTCATGTGAATTAACAATAGACCATGGCATATGTACAGACAATGGACCACACACACACCATACAGCACAGTCATCCAACAGTATAGCAATGTACTGGCAGATATGTCCGGACCACTGGTGTATGCATGCCTTGCCGTCCTGTGTTTTAGTGTGTAAGCATGCCCAGTATGACTGTTACACATGTTGTCGACCGACATTACCGTCATACCATCTTGTGTGAGCATGCCAAGTATGGTCAACTGTATTGTATGTATCACATGTCCAGATAGTTATTACTGTGTTGTTGACCCCTCCATTCTACACAGACAGGTGTCATGCTGTGTCTGCAGTGTAGCTAATGGTCATGTGGCATTGACAGTTGCTACATGTCAGCATAGCATGGGGGGACATCCAACCACAACCACAGTCCTACACAGCACCGTAGGTGGCGCACATGACTCTCACATGTGTAGGTTTGATGGGGGGCACAGCCAACAGTTGTACACATCTGCCGCTACTGTACTGGTATGCCAGGTACTCCATGTCAGTGTGTGGACCTACCGAAATTGCTGGTTGGAGGGATACCAGTGTACGTCAGTTCCCAGCTTTAAATACCAGCACAGTGGTGTTGGACATCCTAGCTTACACAACCTACATCAAACTGCCTGGCCTGCTGTAGTCTGTGTGTGTCTTAGGGGGTTTGGGTCATTCATTGGGCATATCCATAGGCCATCGTATATCATTTGTCTGTATTGGTCCACATCTGTCCAGCTGCATGGAACATGTGTGGGCAGATCATAATGTGCACGGGCTTTCGCCGACTGTGCCCTGCTCAGGTAGTTCCTTCACCAAGTCACACTGTGCCTGTACAGGCCTTGGCAGTGGTGTTGGGCTGTGTGGCCTTGCCCCATGCTGTTCCTGCTGTAACTGTTACTGCAGGATAAGATTGTGTAGCATAGCAAATACCATATCAACTTGTATGCATGTAGCTTGTGAATACTGCAGAGCTCCAACGGATGTGTCCGGATACCAGAACTGTGAACTGAGCATCCCAAAAACATGCACAAGTATATGTCTTGCCTGTGCATCCGCCTCAGTATAGTGTGTGTGTTCATGTGTGTATGCATTGCTGATGGGTGTCATCAGCCACGACACCAGTGTTTACCTAGCATCCCCCACTAGGAGACTGTAGGGGATGTCCATATTGGCAATGGTGTGCTACAGCTGTGTCAGAAGCCATATATCGGAATCATCATAGCTTCCAGGGCAGACAGCACACACATGCAATCTCATGCCCTGGCCATCGCATATGGCCTAGCTGTTGGAGGGTATGCCCCTGCAGTGACTGTGGGCCCTACCCCACTCATTGGGTGGTGCTACAATGTGTATGTGTGTGCAGGCTATAGCACCCAGTACCCCAGGGTAGTCATCCATGTGGTTGAACAGATGCATATTGCTGGTCTACTAATCACGTGTGTTGAGGACATGTACGTGCTCCCTAGCATGTGTTGACATGGCATCTGTGAACTGGTGCAATACTCTGGATGCAGATGCCTGTGAGATACCCTTGATATCCCCAGTTGTGCTCTGTGAGGTACCTGTGGCTAGTACACCTAGGCCAACACATACCGTGGTATCCACTGTGATGTGTTTCCATCGGCCTGTTTGATGTGTCAGATGTGGCAGGCACAGCTCAACAAGCTGCTGCAGGAGGTCTCTGTCCACCCCATAGTGCTCCACCATCCCCAGCCCATGTAGCCCCTGGTAAGTCACCCTGGGTCTATGAAGTCTTATGTCACCCCAGTAAGGGTTGTTCGGAAGCATACACATCCTCACTGCCCCAGCCTCCTGCACATGTTGGTATATGTTGCCTGCTGCAGCCCATCTCATTTGGTTGGACTGTGTCATGAAATGTCCCCGCAGGTATACACCGGTGGTGTAGAGTGCGGACGAAACCTGTGTGTATGCTGCTTGCTCGCATTACCGTACTGTTCAGGTGCGGGCTGGCCATGTCATCTGCTGATTGTGCTGATCAACACCTGTTTGTGCAGCCTGTACACCCTAACTACTCCACCACTGCTGTCATCCCTCCCAATGTCACCAGGCAGGTGTAGACACACCCCTAGCATAGGTGTGCTAGGGCAGGAGCACTCCCGAGGCACAGTTCTGCAATGTACTTACAGTATGCCTGACCCCCCTCCCATGCTGTCAACTATATTCGAGACTTGCACCCGGCTGACTACACACATACACTCCAGGGACCAGCATCACACCCTGGTGATAAATGGGACACACTATTGTCAACCTCATCTGCATAGTATAGTCTTCTAACGAATAGTTATATGACCCATACCGAACCTCCAAATTAATAACCACTACTCAGTGTCGCTCAGATCCGTACACAACTGTCAACAGGTGCCTTACTATCACCATATTTGATGTCCCATGGTCTTCCCAGCAACAAAATATCCAGTGTCTACATGACTACATCCCGTGACCCTGCACAATACAGACGATGTGCATTACCACCACGCCATGGCAGATATACATAGATCCCAGGTTATCACGTACAAATCATCCGGCACAAACATTCAATAGTGCTGATGTCCCCAGACATATATGTTCACATGTATGTCCACCTCTGTAGCTACATATATCATATATATTATTTGTATACATACACACATATACATGTACACACATATGTAGATATGGCATTTATATCACAACAACGGACCACATGACAGCAATGCATTAGACAGGAATGAAAAGGAAACTACATGTGTCACCTGCATCATGTAGTGTTGTTACTATCAAGGCACGTGTGTTTTGTTGCGTCACACGGGTCAGACCGTATCAAGAGTAAGATTAGGGCTGCTGACAGTTACTCACCAGACCTAGTGACAAATGTATGTGTTGACAACCCAGTGTCTTGGCAGAATATGCGTGCTGTGGACACTATATAAGTCAGCAACAAAACACACTGAATACATCCCGCAGCTAGCCCCCCACAGATACCAACACATATGGTATAACTGCCAAACATACACACCTGCCATGCCTTGGAATTGAGCACCTACCTGTCTAGTCTACCACACTACAGCATTATGCAGTAACAGAACGCGCTACCGAGTTCCAGCATCACCGCACTCCCACAGGCATATCATCATCTGCAAAGGCAAAGACACCAACAGGGAATGTATGGGGAATGTATGGGGAGTGAGCTGTCTAAAAGCATCACTCTGTCCCCAGGCAGCTAGAAACACACACACACACACACACACACACAGATACACACACACACTTGGCAGGGCTGGGAGTCGAACATACACCTAACTACCTTATCACTCTACAGCATTATGCAGTTACTGAACATGCTATCGAGATTACTGGAACACAGCACTCCCAGAGGCATACTTCTAGGTGGATGACATCATCCGCAAAGGCAAAGACGCCGATAGGGAATGTATGGGGAGTGAGCCATCTAAAAGCATTACTTTGTCCCCAGGCAGCTGGAAACACACACAGACACAGACACACACTTGGCAGGGCTGGGAGTCAAACATACACCTAACTACCTTATCACACTACAGCATTACGCAGTTACAGAACGCGCTACCGAGATTACTGGAACACAGCACTCCCAGAGGCATACTTCTAGGTGGATGACATCATCCGCAAAGGCAAAAACGCCGATAGGGAATGTATTGAGAGTGAGCAGTCTAAAAGCATATTCCTGTCCCAAGGTAGACGTAGACAAACACACAGCAGTGGTGTGAGCGGGACAACTGCCTATCTACGGAGCACTATTACAACACTACATAGATACGAGACGCACCACAGACAGTACACCTTCCAAGACAGTCAACCAGTGTGTTCAATGTAGGAATCCATCCTGACGTGGGGTATGGACATCTGTTGCCTGGATGACCACCATCTCTATACAGGATGTCAATGGCCATGCCCATACACAGAGGCACATCACCGACACAAGGTGTCACTGGGCATGCTCGCACACTTAGTATCACATGTCCATTTGGAATGTACTGTGTGTCCATCTATACAACGGTGTACTGGGCATGCTCACACAGTAGAAGCGAAGGGCTGTCTTGCATGCACACGGATTCTAAACATGGAAGGGCACAGTTTGGAATGTACTGTGTGTCCATCTACACAATGGCGTACTGGGCATGCTCACACACTTAGTAGTAGCAAAGGGCTGTCTTGCATGCACACGGATTCTAAACATGGAAGGGCACAGTATGGTGTTACTGTCCCCACGTACATGAAGGCCACTCACATGTACTGACCAGTACACACTCAAGAGCCATCACAGATATCTCAGGTGCAGATCACAGAGGTAAATGCCGCATTCTACTATTT
Organism: Protopterus annectens; assembly: GCF_019279795.1. NCBI lineage: Eukaryota > Metazoa > Chordata > Ceratodontiformes > Protopteridae > Protopterus > Protopterus annectens. Next base: position 244,529,197 of record NC_056734.1, read on the forward strand.
AGCCCTCAGACATCACCATGTCCTTGGACCAGCAACACACATCCATACATTACCACAACACCATGTGACTCATGACCAGTGGACTGTACATAGGTCTACAGCAACTGTGCAGACTACACATGTACTGACAGGGTTCCATCATGTGTTATGCAATGCAATGATACCACTGTTCATAACCAGGTCGGCTCTACACATAACAGGGGCCCTGTGTCTTACACAGCTGTAACAGATGACCATCGCTCTACACCAAAGAACACACATGTTTGGATACAACATACATGTAATCACAGTGGATATGTACATGGACCACACACACACACACACACACACACACACACACACAAAACACATATGTACATAGCATAGCTTTTGCTGTCTTCCATACAGACAAGTGGCTACAGCAATCACATGCATGCACATGAAAGGTAGGTCCATGGCTGTTGAATGCTAACGGTACATAAGGTAGCAATGTTGACCGAAGTAACATTTCCTCTGTACTAGTTACCCATGACAACCATTATATCATACAACAGTCCATGTGTTATGTATGTCATCACACATGTCCACCAATTGCAATGCATACAAACATGGCTACATGACAGGCATGTAGGACCAACACACATGTACATGTAGTGGTGTGCATGCAGCTACCATGCATGTGCAGTAACTGATGTATGTCATTCATCTGTGCCTAACTACAACATGCAGTTGCAATGCAGCCCCATCATTGACACCTGTATATGGTGAAATACTGACAGTACAGTAGGATGTACATCAGGTATGGATGGATGTGTGCACATAAAGTGGTGATCCACCTTTGCAGATGGATGTTTGCAGAAGATGGCTCACAGGTGTGTCACAAGCCATCCTACCATTACATGTGCAAACTGTACGCTATGTTACAGTTACTTGACGGTGAAGACATACAACCTACACAGCGGTCAGGGTGTTACTGACTGTAAGTCACTTGACACCTGTAACACTTACATCCTCAAATGTGCATATAACAGTACAATTGCCGAAGGTAGCATTGGTACACATAATGCGGCCAATACTGCTGCATGTCTGTCAGATGTATCATCATATAGCAGGTGTATCATTCACAGTACTGCCATGTGTGTTTGCTTGTGTGACCACATATGCCACATATGGTGGGGAATACATCCCAATTGTTACACACCCCTGTACACTGTTGTAGAAATCTGTACATACTGCAGTGTGGAAAACATGACGTAGGCAGGGGTGGTGTGTGTATCACACACATGTCAGCTATCTGTATATGAATGACATTTGTGGACTCCACAGTGTGTGTGTGTGTGTGTGTGTGTGTGTGTGTGTGTGTGTGTGTGTGTGTGTGTGTGTGTGTGTGTGTATGTATGTATGGCTGTCTGGTGCATGGAGTGAGGGTGTATGCTACCATACAGAACAGACAGGATCCCTATCCCCTCATGGTGATGCAGTCTACTACCCTGTTGATGCCATCGGTCTCAGCCTTACTGGCTACCTGTACATGTTCATTCTCTGTGTCGCGTCGTGTGGGTGCACAGTACTATGAGGGTGATTACCACATAGGCAGGGGTCCTCACCTCAACACTATCGAGTGTGCGTTATAGTGTTGTTGACCCCGTGAGTGTGGGCATGTTACTGTGTGTTTCTGTGTATGTCTGTGTGTGTCCTCATCCTGTAATGTGACAGGGTATTACTGCTACATAGTGAGGCCTCATGCTATCAAGTGGCCTCTATCTTTTTCATCAGCCAGACCGCTGTGTAAACCCCCCGCACCATGTCAACATACCTGTGATGTGACCTGGTATGGATGTCACGTCCCTAGCCACTGTAGCCTATTAAACAGCCCACATGCTTCTGGATCAGTAGATGTGTGGACATCTGTGGAATGGTAGCTTTTCTAACAGTGAGGTTGAGGCTACGTATAGCATGCTGGTATTGCCATACATGCCTGTGAGTACTCCACATTTACACATGTGAAACTGCAAACACTACTACTTATTGGCACATGCAAGTAGACCTTAAGGGGGAAAGCAGGGCATCATTACCAACATGCTGTTACTGTTGTTACCAAGACACATACTGTGAACATACAACAATGCACTCCAACTGCAAACACTGTAACATAATGGCACATGCAATTGGACCTTAAGGAGGGAAGCAGGACATAATTACCAACATGCTGTTACCATTGTTACCAAGGCACATACTGTGAACATATAACAATGCATTATAAACCTTACTACATGGTATGTCTGGTGCATGTCAACAGTACACAACTAATGTCATATACACTTATCTCACTATTCTGTTCACCCTGTGCATTAGACCATATGAGCATGTCCCTGCACCAATGGTGTGGATGACAGGGATGTGGCACAGGCATCATCATATGCACAGGGTGATAATGTTTGCCAGGGGCATAGGCTGCACTAGTGGATGACATCATGTGTGTGGGTAAGGTCCGGTGATCTGATTGGACATATGTGGTCACTATGCATGTGGGTGTTGCGATGCCCTACAGATGTTTCTGCTGTGTGTGTGTATGTGTGCACACAGTTCTACCTTTTGTCAGGCCTACACAGGGGTATTATTGACAGCTCCAGATTGTACAGACCAGGATGAACAGCTCACTGTGTCTGGCCATGGCCATGTGATTTGTGCCTGCCAGGGGTTGAACGGGCACTATCAGGCAGAGGTACAGATTGGCTACTGTCTGATGACACTTGTCCACTGGAACCATGTCCCCACTGGGAATGTCCAGGGCCATGTCCCCGTGGCCTTCTGTGTCCTGGTGTGGACAGTGCAGCACCAGCTGCACTGCTACTGCTACCGGCACTATGGGAGCGGGCATGTGAGGTGGCTCGTTCACGTTGACCTGCACTAGGTGGTCTAGCTGGCCTACGTCCATGTGGCCTATGCCTCACTCCTACCAGATGTTCCAGCACAGACAGCGCATGCTCGTGGATTGCCATACCACAGTCAGGGATTCCAACCATGTCACCCAATCTCCTGTCCAGAACATCAGCAATCTGCTGTTGAGCATTTGCCAGTGCCTGGAGGTTGTCATTTAGAGTACGGATAGCAGCCCTCTGAAGCCTCTGCCCTTCACTGTTCTGCCATTCAGCACATGCCTGTGCCGCCATTACAGTCTGGAACATGCGTCTGGTGACACCAGCTGCTGCGCTCTGTCCTGCAGGTGCATGTCTGCCAGATGTCCTCCTACGAGCAGCACTGGCCACATGCCTGTGTGGCACATCTGCAGTCATTACACTGACACCATGGTGTGGAGACACACCTTCAGTAGCCACCACACGTTCCTGTTCAGAGCAAACACACGCTGACTGTCCTTCCTCTATGGCCACTGGTGATGGGGTATGTGTTGGCATAAGAACTGTGTGCGGGGAAGAGTAGGGCATAGCTGGGATGGCAACCATTGGCACAGATTCAGCCCCTGACAACCCTCCCTGTACCTCATGCATATGTTCATCACTGCTAGTATCTGTGGGGACACTAACATCAGATGGACCGCAGGAGGGTAATGCACCTACATCACCTGTGAATGCAAAGAAAGACTCTACATTATAACAGACACACAGACACACCATACATGTGATTTGACAGATGGCATGCAGCATGCATGTGATACAGCAGATGGCCCCTGGGTTGCACACAACAGCAAGCAGGTGTCATATCAGTAGCAGATGGCATGCAGCAAGCATGTTAAACAGCAGACGGCATGCAGCTCAGACATTAATAGTGGTAGTTAGCATACCTCCCTGGGTTGCACACAACAGCAAGCAGGTGTCATATCAGTAGCCATGCAGTTCACACAATCATGGTAGTAAGCATGCATCCCTGTGATACATCATGTGGACCAGCACAGGTTAACAGTACACATGGCTGAAGTGACCTTGACATGTAATCTGCTGATGTGTGCATTGACATGCATACATGTCTGACACAATGGTGTCCTGACACATGTACAGCGTTGTAATGGGTATCACATTGCAGTGTTGTCTGTATGCCCTACAGATAGAATGAACTTTTAGCAAATGTGCATGAGCATTGAAGGGTAGTGAGAGGCATCTACATTGCTATACAGTGTGAAGTACAGACACTGTGCCATTGCATGGCATCATGAGGCATCTATAGTGCTATACAGTGTACAATACGCACACAGTGCATAGCCATAACTGCGTGCATACACATTACATAACTGTGGATTGTGGCCCACGTCGCTGAGGTGTATACACACCAAACCATGCTGTGTCATGTGACAGGTCACTGGAAGACCTACGGATGACACCCCTGCTCAACTACTACAAAGAATTAGCTGCCTGACAACCATGTCCACACATGGCAGACTTGTCAATACACCATGTCCCACATGACATTAATGTACCACACACACGAGGTGCACGGCTACGGCTAATGGTGATGTCCTACAGCAGCAAGGGAAATGTATGGTATCTGTGGCCTGATGTGGTGTTAATGTCTGTGGAAGCTGTACAGGTGACTACTGTCATGCTATGACACAATCGTGATGTTCAACACATCTTGTATGGTCGTATTAAGTGACACCTCCATTAGCTGTGCACAGGCGTTTAGGATGTCCAGTGTTCCACATCAACTATATAATCAGTCAACTAAGGCTATAGTTGGACCATGTGTGGACAATGTGCAACAGGGTGTATACACATCACAACTACTGTGTGGCTACATGACTCTGGCCATCCTCCATGGCCATGTGTGAACATGTGTTGGCCAAATGTTTGTGATGGCCATCTATCTCACATGTCTGTGTTGTCCCATATGACATACACCCATAGATGTCAGATATGTCACTGTCCGCAGGGCTATGCAGACAACGGGTTGTATGTTTGGTATGTGGGGTATGTACTATGGGATATTGGGACAATATTGCAGCCGGAACACTACATGTCTGGGACATGTCAGATGGCACATCACAATGTGTGCACCCATTGCAGGGGCATATTACACAATGGTGACTCCTGTGGGCTGCCCATATCCCAGCTCACTATGTGGTACTGTTTGCGTACCACACATGTGTTGTTCCAGTGTATAGTACATATGCCTACACTGAACACCTCCACCGTTGTATGCACATCTGTCCACACATCTAGCAATGACAGGTACTGTGGTTACATGTCGGTGTTTCATTTAGTTTGTATATATTGCACATGGGTAGCCAGCGTGAATGATGACAGATGCGACCTGTATATCGTGACTGGACCATACATTATGTGTACATGTGTTAACTGGCCACATGACGTAAAGATATATGCATTAACATGCCTGATACTGATAACTGTCTCACCTGCAATGGACTGATGTCTGTGCGGCATGCCAGAAGTACCTGCATAGGGGTGACACAGCAGTTTGAACATTATCCATGACTGTGTGACAGCCACAGGGTGCACTGCACATGTTAACACATTCGCCTGTAGAATAGCATATAGTATGCACATGTGTGCATACACAGGGTAGCATACTGTAGTATGCAGCATGTGTGTAAACATACTTGCATATGATGTTACATTACATATTGTACAGTGACACATGCAACTAAATGGGATATAATAGTAATATGTACAGTAGTGACTTACCAGGCAACTCTAGGCTCATTGGTTGGGAGACACCCACCTCCACGATGGCAGCTAGTGTTTGTGGATGCTGTCCTGAGGGTGTCCCCAGGCTGGCCAGTAGCTCCTTGGTGTGTGTGAATGGGGGCTGGGTTGGTGGGCCACAACCTGTTCCACCTTGTTCCCTGGTGATTGCATTGGCACGCTGTTTTGCATGTCGTATCAGGTCCGTGCAGTGTCTGCGCACCTGCTGGTAGGTGAGGTTATGGCCACCCACATCATTAACCCTCCTGCGAAGGTCCTGCCACAGGTCGTCACACTGCTGGGCAAGCTGTGGCACATGGCTGAACAACACCTTGTAGTTCTCATGGAGGTACGGGATGAGGGCATCATCCTACTGGCAGCTATACCCTGGCAGGCGTGAATGAGGCATTATCTGGAAGACATAATGATGGAGACATCTGCACATACATTTGTATTAAATCTAGTACATCTGAACAGTTATCTTTGGAAATCATAATGACACTGACATGACTGCCATGTTTGTGTCACACACATGTAACACCCGTTATGCATTGGATATCATCACCATATATGTGTGTCACCTCATTACATTGTTCATACTCCATGTGAATGCTGTCTTGATGTGGGCATGTCTGTTTGCCTGTACTGGTGTTCTTACCTATCAGCACATGCCTGGATGTGTCCACAGTAATGCTGTTGACCTTGATGCTGTGTATATGTCACATATCAACACATACACTGCCTTAATGGACATGAGCAGTGACAATGCACACATACACACGGAAAACTTTACATGCGTGTGTTTTTCCATATACATCTACACGGCACTGTACAGCAGTTCAGCATCCTGCCACGTATCACCTGTGTTGCACATGTGATAGACATGGGACAATGGCTAGCCGGACATCATTCGCAGGGATGGTTATCAACTATGGCATGTACGGGCAAGGTTTTCTAGCTCTATCCAACAACCATTTTGCCACCGCAAGGTGCATCAGTGCCACATTACTGATCCAGACAGTTAATAATACATCTACCATGCGGTCATCGCACCATGTATGACAGAGACGACATGTGCAGCTTTGATGGACAGGGTTGCATGGTGTGGCAGGAGTATGTAACATGTATGGCACAGGGATCTGTCCAGCATGTGGTGATCCTTGTAGTAGGATGGTGGCTGTCCATGACATATGTCTTTCGGATCAGGATATGTATGTGTAGCATGACCAACATCACAGTGTAGCACATGTCTTTATGCAAGGTAGTCAGCATGCTGCATAGTGGAGGTGAGGATTGTGAAGGCTGGTATCACCCATCCAAGCATGGCCAATACCCCTTAAAAATGATATGTGATCTGATATTGGTCACCCGAGTGCTGAGTATGCCTGTACAATGATCTTCTTGCTCATGGATGGCACCCTGTCATGACATGGGTGCCTCGTATGGCTACCTAATAGGCCTGGGGACATCACCAACTCAGGGAGGTGAACTGCACAGCACCATCCCTTACACAGTGTCTGTAATGTTGACCGCTGCCTAGGTAGTAGTTAATGGGTACAGGGTTATTCACCTAGCGGTGACAATGCTATTATCAGCTGTCAGATTGTCCACATATGTCACACACCTTACCCACAAAGCCCATTCTGTATGTTGTCCACAACACTGAGACACCTATTGCTCCTAGGTCATGGACATTCACATCCTTACATACACAGATGCCTCCCATTTGTCTGTGTGGTATGGGCTACACTGAGGGGGGATTACACAACATTAACCCTGTTTTACGGTAGCTGCCACTGGTGTGATATGCACATGTCACTCAGACACCTTTTGTAGTGATGCTTCTGTCAACAGGCCACTGGTAGAACACTCCTGTGACATACGAAGGTACATCTAGTATACTCAGTGTAGCTGGAACAAGGTATGGGTGATGATGTCCTATGACCTGTCACAGGTATGCCATGCAGTGTAAAATCATCTGTTCTGTCATCTACTTCTGTACTGCTAACATCTACGTTGATAAAGGTTAATAGACTTGCAGACCATACTCAGCAGGGTAATAGTGCAGTGCCTCCAATTATGACTGTCATCTCCACTTGTGGGTTGCAGTGGGTTGATATTATCCAACACCCTATCTGTATTGCATATTCACGCTCAGCACTTGTTCAGAACATGTGAGCACTTCATGAGCTACTGATTACTATAGCACCCATTCCAACTCATGTCTTACAAGTACACTGTCTGTCCTTACATTTCCAGTTTGCTTACAGTACAACAGCTGTTGTACACACATAACTCACATATCTTGTGAGACATGGTTGAATATACAGGCATGTCCCAGTGTCACGTACCAGTGCTATTGCCTGTCTATATGATGAATATGGCAAACATGTGGCAATAGAGCAATTGTCTCATGTACACAGTCAATGCTCACCTCCCAACATACGACACTACAGCCTGTGGGAGATGCACATATGTGGCCATGCTGGGGGTAATGCTCTCACCAACCCAGACTGGACCTGACATTCATGTGGGGACATTTAACATTTGCAACACACCCCACTCATCACATAGTCTCACTAGATCTCCACCACCACAGGCCACACATAGTATGAGTACGACATTTGCAGAACCTCCCCATACTCTGTGTAGGCACCAGAGGCAGCCCCCATTACCAAACACAACAACAATTACTTATAGCCCACAGACTCATGTGTGCCCATCAACTACAGCCAATAGGGTGTTATAACATACCCAACACACCGGTCATAGGTGACTCTGTAGGCGGTCACACTGATACACCAGGGATCACTGCAGTGGCTGTACTGTACAGAGGTGCAGGTAGCACATGACTCTGCTGTTCACAGACAGGACACTACCCTAGAGAGGTGCCGCCAGTGTAAACACTGTAGTTGGGCTTACACATAGACTTGCCAGACAGCATAGTACCTCACTGTGTACCTGTGAAGCTATTACATGTCCTTTGTGCATGGTTAATTGAGTTGCTCTTCCATTTCTATTAGCTATCATGCTGTTACAGTGTCCCGTGACTCCAAGCCATATTTATCCTTTTATTGTGTATCATACATGCCAATTGACGATACCTTTTGTTTGCATGATATAACAGTTGTGCTGTGTAGAATATCTGACATATCTACCTACAATACTGTACATTACACATGTTTTACACATTATCCCATAATGCAAAACATACGTGCACAGCAGGACCACCTTAGGCATGTTATTGTCGTTATATGCCCATACACATGCCTACTGTGATGGTATATCAACATATACTATCCCCTGCTGTGGCACGTACTTGTTGGACATACCCTACCACTGACGGCGGGTGGTGTGGAATTGTTCTGTTTAAAGCCCTCATGTAACATCCCTTGTGGTATATGTGATGTTTACCTTGTGGCCCACAGCAGGACACACAATTTCTACAAGCATTGCTATGCTCAACAAGACATCACTACAGAATACTTTTTCACACTTTATGCATTGCATACACTTTTAATTAATACAAAACAGGCTCTACATACACTAACATACTGAGTGTTCTACATACCTTGTTAGCATTCCAAATCTTTGTAAATATCTCTCTTATACCTTTACTGTTTAAACGGTTCTATGGTATGAGCATACGATTAGAATGTATGGCGAGTCATCCTTATATACGTCGATACCTGTAACATGTGGTTTCCTGCTGCCAATTGGTGTTCCTGAGTAAATTATTACATGCACATCAGCTGTGTAGCTACTCCATTCGCCAATTACATGGCAACAGTGGGGTATAATGTAATTCTCCACTTGGGCGTTGCCCTTTTGCCCTACCTTCAGGGAGACGGCCTGTATGTGTTTTGTTGTGAGAAATTGCAACTGATATTTGTAGAGATATGGATTGGATCATACCTGAATCGCTCGGCAGCCATATTTGGCATTATACCGCCTATGCTACGCCTGCGCCTGGCACAAGCTTCATGAATCCCGGGTAGAGTTTTTTGAATCCCTAAGAAAATCAACCGAATTTGATTTATACAAACGTACATTCATACATTTGTGCAATCACTCTTTTTATACCAACACAACATACCTTTCAATGTCATAGAACAAGAAATTAGGACAAATCCATAGATAAAGGAGGACAAAGGCCCGAAAATAGGGACAATTTTTAACTATTGCTCTTACATATATTGAAAGTTGATAGAATGACAAGTTTTGCATTGGCATGAACTTCCTGAAGAGTGTGAAGTCTGAAACTCAGATGTCTATCAATATTTCCTGACTTTAAATTTCAATGATTTAGCAAAGATTAGCCAGAAAAACTAAATTTTATGAGGGACAGACCAAAAATACGTGGCAAAAATCTGGACATTCAGTGAAAATCTGGACAGTTGAGAGCGTATGCAACACAATTTTTTTGACCAAATGAATTTTCAACCATTTGAACTGCAATTAATATATCTCACTCTACATGTTCACATGTATATATAGATACCTTGCATGTTCATGCAAAAAACAGATACATGAATTCAAATTCATCTTACTATGTACCATACACCGGATTTTGTGTGTGCATGCATGTTAGTGTACCTGTCCTTGTATATGCTTCACATTTTATCATCTCATTCTCTGTTTGCTCATTGTGAAACTCTGGACATGTCATTTAGCCAAGCCATTGTTTATTGGTCACTACTAATGTGCCATTCCTGCTTAAAATATGGGGAAGCACCAGTATCTTGGAAGGAAGCTGAGATGCTTGCTTTAGTTTATTTCTACATTAGCTAATGTATTTTGATAAGCATTGTAGTTGGTTATATGACCAAATTATATTTTAATTTGTATTTTCTGATTATGTCATTCTGGGCCTTAAAGCATATCTGTTTCACCAAAACTTGGCAATATGCATTTTGACATTTTTTTTCTCATCAGGAGAATAGTCATGTTAATATAATGACATTCTGACCCTAAGATTATGCCTGAGATTCAGATATTACATTATCTTTTCCCAGGATGATTGCTCATGCATTATGCAAGAGTAAGTCAAAAATAACTGGAGTCCTCCAGCAGTAAGAAGGCTCCATCATGAAGCACTACATTGAACTCACTGCAGAAAACCACATGTAAATGGGACAGTCAGCGTGCATGGATGTTTGCTAATTAGTCATGTGAACAACCCCACAGCCCTTTGCTGGGATCCAATAAGCACAATAGAGCGATTCAAATACAAATTCTTCCATGCTATTTTGAGAGCAAAGTGATAAAATTGTTAATCTCCCATTGATGTCTAGGTTATCAGTGCAGCAGGTCATACTGCAAAGCTGAGCATGTGTTTGAGCATGCATGAGTGGAGCCGTAGCCGGTCTCTTCCAGCATTCTGTCCTGTTCCCTGATCGAGCTCTCCTTCAGCATTAAATTGAGAAACAAAAGCAAAAAATAAAAGTGGTTTTAGAACTTTAGACTGTAGCAAGCAACTTGTTACATTTGTAGCAAATAGTTTGCTACATTTAAAAATCTAAATACCACATAAGGAGTGCTGACCACTTCAGTATAGACCAAAAATGCAGTGTCAGTATTATTTTCAAATGTCAGTATTGCAATAAACCAGACGTGGAGTGCTTAACCACCTCAGACTTGCCTGGAAATACAAAATTGGTTTCAGAATCTGAATACTGTACTGCTGGTCATGCCACCCAATGCCTTCCATATGGGGCGGCTGCCCTGTCATGCTTAGAGCTATTGTGTGTGTGTGTGTGTGTGTGTGTGTGTGTGTGTGTGTGTGTGTGTGTGTGTGTGTGTGTACGTGCATGATTGTGCATGTGTGTTTATGTGCTTGTAGATGCCTTTGCAAGTGATTGTAGGAGCACTATCACAGTTAACTGTGACTGTGCTGTGCTAATTTCAGAAACATGATCATGACCTCCTTATGAGCTTTTGTTCTGTCTGCATGCCTCTGAATTGTTTCTGTATTTTTTTTGTTTTTTTGCAGTAACCCTACTAAACCTCATCAGAAAAGCCTTAATAGTGCCACAGCAATAATTTCTCTAACTCCCATCTTAACTGTGTTGCATACGTCCTTTGTACAATGAAAGTAATTAAATAATAAAAAACTTAATTTGACCTGTGCTTGAGTGTCATAACAATGTGCTGTACATAAAACTAATGCTCAGAAAATATAAACAGCAACTTTTTTTAACCTTTGTGATAATGATATTTTAATCTGCTGAAGCTACAATCTTATTTCATCTTTTATCTTGTTTCCTCACATTAGCACACACATATCCTTTGCTAATTACTCCAATTATGTTACTTTGGCCATATACTTTGTGTGTGGGTGACTCTTCTGTGACAGTCAGCAGAACACATCTAGCAATCCTTTGTGGTCAATAGCTATAGAATATGCTTCTTTTGGTCTCCCTTCAGATGTAGCAGCTTGTTATTCAACATTTCTAAGCTATCAACAAGGGGCAGGGCTGCAGCACTGAGATCTTACCTGCCCCCCCATGATGGGACAATAGTCATGAGGGTATTTAACTCTCTTCTTCTATATGTCCAATTCTGTGCTTGCTGTCTAAATCCAATTCAATGGGCATGGCATTCAGGCATCTATATTGTAGACAAGAAGAACACCAAACAATGTTTTATGTTTTATTATCTTTAAGGGGGATTAAGAACTCATCAGTGTATATGTGAACCTAGAGCAGGGAGATATACGGGGTCTGAGAGGTTTGAGTAAAAGAACAGTTGTTCCTTACATTGTTTCCTCCTCTTTCTTTCTTCCTCCAGCACTTCTTTTACTTTTTTCCTTCCTTTGATACATTGCAGCAACAGTTCAGTGTGGAAAAAAGGAATCATAAGGAAATGTAATTAATACAGCAGGAAATACAGAAGGCAGGTCCCAAACTGAGTATAAAACTGTTTATGAGGGCAACATATGTGACCAGAAGTAAAAAAAAAAGGCATATGGAATTAGCACTGTACAAACTAAATCCAAACAAAGCACAGGAAGGAGACTGAAATTAGTAATAATAATTTTAGAACACTTCAGCAAGAACTTACAGTACTGTTATATTGATTATTTACTGGGTTACATAAATAAGGAGAGTTTTCTCAAGTTTGGAGGCATGAGCTTATTAAACCTGTCTTTAAGGGAAAGGAGAGTAGGACAAGCAAATAGTCATATAGGCCCTTATATTTACTTTCATGTTGTGCAAAAATAATGGAGAAGGTAATATTGGATAAGTTGTTGTCAGAATTGGATAGGTTGGGACTTGAAACCATATATCAGCATGCATATGTTGAAAATAGATCTATTACCACCTGTAACATGATAACAACATGATAACCACTGTTTTGGTATATTCAAACAATAACTGTAAAGCTGTACTTGGAGAATGATAAGTCCACAAAAAAACAGCAAAATAAAACCATGCAAAATTGATTAAAATAACATCATCAGTTCAGTAAGTGCTTTCATCTCCTTATATGCAACTTCTTCAGACTGAATAATGTAATGTTGAAACACATTTAGATACACAAATAGTCACACGGAAAATACTCTTTTGCAGGCACATTAATGTTTTAACCCTTTCCTCTTCAGATGAACAACACAATCTTCCCTGTTGTTCAATCCTGGTGGATAGCAAGCACTTAATTTTACCTGCCACAGATATTCACACCACCCCAATTCATCTTTAGCATTAAGCAGTTTGTCAAACTCTTGTATTTGATCCAAAACCATAAATGTGTAGTCTACCTTGGATTTACTAGTCTTATAGTGTTTACCAAGTGCATTTGTTTCATCCCCCACCTGCACTGGATACTTGTGCTCAAGTATTAGTTTATATACTTCTGTAGTGGTACAACCTATATAAAAAGATATGCAGGACCTGGTACAAACCTAAATAAAAAGATATGCAGGACCTACAAACTACTAAGTATAAAACAAATTCTGATTTGCATATAAAGTGTCCCTTGATTTTAACATTATAATCATTGATACTATATTCTTCTTCACCAATGAACAGATAATCACAAAAGCTACAGTCATAACATTTGAACATACCTGGCTTTCTACATTCTGGTTTGGGGATGCTTTTATATAATATTTATGTCAGAATTGGATAGGTTAGGACTTGAAACCATATATCAGCATGCATATGTTGAAAATAGATCTATTACCACCTGTAACATTGTGTTCTATAACAATATAATAGCTGCTATGAATGAAACATTGTGCTGTGATGTAATTTATATATATTTAACTTCAGCATTTGACAAGGTCATACACATAGCATTGATCAATAAATTAGTACAACTAGGTATTGATGCACTCTTGATAAGATGGATAGCTGCATGGCTTACAAATAGGTCATGGCAAGTATCATACAGCAACTAGACAGGCGAAATCCTTGGTTACAGTCAGGGTGTCCCACGCAGCTCTGTCCTAGGCCTTTACTTGTTAAGATTGTATCTTTCAGACCTAACATTTTCATCTGAGGTGTTCTACAGTCTGTATGCAAATGACCTGAAATTGGGTAAACTGACTACATGTGTTACAGATAAGGCATGTCTGGAAAAGAACCTGACTAAATCAGCGATTTAGGCACAGAAGAATAATATGCTGATAAATGCATCAAAAACTAAGCATATGAGATTTGGGAGACATAAACTGAAAGGTGAATATTTAATACGGCACACAGTTATTGAACTATAGATTCATTTAAGGACCTGGGTGTATGGGTAACTCTAACTTTGAGTTTTTCTAATCATATCGACCTATTGGTTAGTGATAGTTATAGAACTATAGATCATAAAAAAGCTTTATAAAATCTAGGAAATCAGAAATGATGAAGCCATTGTTAGTTATATTAGGCCAAAACATCTGTATGGAATAGCAACATGGAAACCTTATAAGAAAATACGTATGAGTAAACTGGAAATAGTTTAGTGGAAATATACCAAGAGCATCCATGGATGTGAAAATTTAAGTTATTATGAAAGACTAAAATATCTGAACTTGTACAGTGTTTCTTCTAGATATTTAAGAGAAGATCTTATTCAGGTATATAGGGCATTTAGAGAGAACTATCTCTAGGAATGTTTGTGGTTATCAAAAACTAATAGAGAATCATCAGGCAACCATGTAGAATATTCTATAGGAATGAGAAGTGTACTAATTGGTTCTCTGACAGAGTAGCTGATCCTTGGGTTACACTATTAAATTACATTAAAGCAAGTACTAGTTTAGATATTTTTAAGAACAGCCTGGACACTTATTATGGAAACGAGTGATTTGGTATATTGCAGGCTAGAAGGGCATTAATGTCCATGTTGAAATATTTGTATGTATGCAGGTATGTATGAATATCCATCATCACACCCCTCCACAGCCAATGAGCACATTCATTTTCCATCACCAGGTAAAATGTCATTTGTGAGGCACCATCATTCAGATAGCCTTTATAGGTTCATAGGTTCATAGGTAGGTACTAGGTTATCGGCCCAAGGGCCTAAGTAAGCCTAGCCAACAAGATTCTCTGGCTTATGCCACCCAAGAAAGTTATTTTCCTGCGCCCCTGTTGAGAAGAGCCAGAGAAGTGATCCCCGGGGTGTATTTCCTATTTCCCATCTGCTTATCAAGATTTTTCTTGAAGAGTACTAATGAAGAACTTTGCTTGACATAGATGGGTAGTTTGTTCCAGAGTATGGGAAGTCTCTGGGACAGGAATCTATCCCTCCAGCATGTCCTGTTTATTGTGGTGACAAGGTTTAGGTCCCTAGATTGTGTAGCTCAGAGGGATTGGGATTTCTTTAGGTGTAGCATATCCAACAGCTCTGGGTTTGACATAGCTTTATATGTTAGGCAGAGATCACCTCAGAGTAGGTGATATGCTACGGAGTAAAGCTGGAGTTTTTTGAGACGGTCAGTATAGGGAATCTGTTTGAGGCCAGTAATCCTCTTTGTGAGGTACTTCTGTGGCCTTTCCAGCTGCTGCAGATGTCTTGTGAGGTACATTCCAAAAGGGGCGTTGTACTCTATAATGTTTCTAATGAGTGTCGAGCAGAGGGGAACAGTGACCTCTTTTTTCCTGGATGAAAACTCTTTTGTGATATGGTGTGCCAGTTAGAAGGATTTCCTGACTACTGTTGTGATGCAATTATCAAAGGAGAGACTACTGTCCACCTGGGTCCTAAGG
Organism: Protopterus annectens; assembly: GCF_019279795.1. NCBI lineage: Eukaryota > Metazoa > Chordata > Ceratodontiformes > Protopteridae > Protopterus > Protopterus annectens. Next base: position 244,545,035 of record NC_056734.1, read on the forward strand.
TTTTTTATCACACTTTCGTCATTAAGTAGACTACCGCCTATGGGATCTATATCAAAATCGCGAAACCTCACTTACGTGAATACGGAAACACCGACACATATATAGCGAACCGCGAAAACACCAAACGTCCTGAAGCGTGAAATTCAAAATGTTGAATTGTCATAGTTGGCCAACCCTACCGCCTGCTACGTACTACCTACCCAAACAAAATAAATAATCCACACTTCCCCATATCTACACTTCACCCATATATCCCATATCTTAATCAAACATTCACTACAAACAAATGTATCTAACTATAAACAAACAACACCCAACTACAGGAAAAGTATAAATTACATATACATTCAGCTACACAACTATATTACTATACATACACTTCACATAACCCTACTTCTAACCCTAAAGTAAAGGTTGCATGTATTACTATATATGCACTTACCTTAACCCGCACCCTAACCTTAAGGTCCGTAACTATTGCACACTTACGTTAGGGAGCTATACCAGATAAGGGCCAACTATGACGATTCGACATTTAGAATTTCGCACTTCAGGACATTTGGTGTTTTCGCGGTTCGCTGTATATGTGTTGACGTTTCCGTATTCACGTAAGTGAGGTTTTGCGATTTTAATATAGACCCCCCCGCCCATGTGGTAGTTCATGGGTACAGAGTTTTTACCAAAGAGGATGACAATGCACTTTTTGGCACTGAGCTTAAGGCCATGGCTTTGACACCAGGCATCTGTCTCAGTGAGGCCCTTCTGCAGGATGTCCACATCATTTAAGGACTCAGCTATGACTCCTAGTTTGCAGTCATCTGTGAACTTTGTTAGCCAAAGGCCTTCTGTGTTAGCCTGTACTTCAGAGAAGTAGATACCAAACAGGAGAGGTCCCAGGACTGAACCCTGTGGTACTCCACTTGTCACTGGTTTGAAATCAGATTTGGAGTCTGCAACTTTTACAGTGTAGGTTCTGTCAGTGAGCCAGCTGGCAACCCATCTTGTGACGTAGGGATTTATATCTAGTTTAGTGAGTTTAGCTATAATTCCGGAATGGGGGATGGTGTTGAAAGCCTTGGCGAGGTCACGATAGGCTATGTGAACCACCTTACCCTCATCTATGGCTTTAGTGACTGCCTCAAAGAAGTCGATCAGGTTCAGGAGGCATGATCTGCCTTTCACAGACCCAAACTGGGTGAGGTCCAGAATTTGGAGGTTACCAATGTCTTTGTTTATGAGTTCCATAATGATACTTTCCATGGCCTTACAGACCAGGCTCGTCAAGTTAATAGGATGATAGTTCCCGGGATGGAGTGGGGATAACTGTTGCTGTGCGCCATTCAGTGGGCACAAAGCCTGACATGAAGCTATGATTGAACATGGTGCGGATCCAGTTTGTTTTGAAGTTCATGTAAAACGTAGCTTGGGATGTTGTCCGGTCCCATGGATGCTATGTTTTTGGCTTTAGAGACCGTGGCTTTTACCTGCGTAGTTGTGTTTACAGGGACTCTGCATTCTTCCTGTATAGATATGGGCCCTTTAGGGGGTGAGAGGGGTATAAAGTTAGCACTGAACCTATCTGCCAGAATGTTGGCAATATGAGTTGGTTCTGTAATTTTCATGCTGTTGTGCTGTAACTCAGAGCAGATCTGGGTGTTGCCATTGAGATTTTTGACATAGCTATAGAATGCTTTGTGGTTGTCCCTAGAAACAGTGGCAATTTTGTTTTTGTAGCTAACTTTGGAGGATCTTATAAGGGATCTCAGCTTCTTACTGAGGCTGACCAGAGAGCTCCTCCACTCATGCGATTTTACTCTCTTTTGCAACAGCTTCTTCCTTCTGTTGTTGAGTTTGTTTATGGGAGGGGACCACCAGATTGGCTTCCTTTTTTTGGAGGACAGCGATAGGATTAAACTTTAGGAGTAGTTTAATGTTTTCTTCTACAGTTTCCCCATCTCTAAGACATTTGCCTGTACAGTGTAAGGGAAGAGCATTCCATGAGATTACAGTGGAGGATATTCCCTCACTTCTGGAATGAGAGTTCCATCCCGGCATCACTGCCCCCCTGAGACATGACTACCAAAATTCCCAGTCTCCACTAGGAAGTTTGCATTGCCCATTGTGCCCCCGAATGCATGAAATCCCTCCCTCCCCTAGGTAAGGCAAGCTATACATGTTCACTCTCCCCATTCTGTATGGCTTCTCCTGTGTGGGGCTGTAAAGGAACATAACTAGTTATATACGTATATATGTGTGTGTGTATGTATATACATACATACATATCTATGTATCTATATATCTATCGATATATATATATATATATATATATATATATATATATATATATATGTGTGTGTGTGTGTGTGTGTGTGTGTGTGTGTGTGTGTGTGTGTGTGTGTGTGTATGTGTGTGTGTGTATAGTCTGTCACATCTTTAGCTATTGACAGTGAAGTTTGTCATATTCCCAGGCTTTTCTCCAAGACAGTGTTGTCAAGGAGGGCCCTATATTAAGTAAGGGAATGCATAAAGGGCATGGAGGCCTTGCCTCCACAATGCACAGGCCCACTACTTTTTTAGTGATTCTTTTTTTTTTTGCAATGCCTAATTGCCAGGATAGACTCTACTCTTGTTACCTTGATCTGGGTGCAAGGAGCTAAAGAAACTGAATGAATGAATATTTGACTTGGCTGATCTGCAAGCACTCCCCACTCTTTAATTACTTGAGTTTTAAAATCTTACTCAGATTTAAAGAAAGATGCAGAATGAAGTTTCACACAATATGTGCAGTCATTTAATGCATTATAGCTTTGGAGTAGATAGGATATTAAGTCAGAAATAAAATGGGAAAATGGAAATAACAGAATGCAAATATTATGCATAGCTTGTGACATGAAAACAACAGATACATTAGCAACACTTCACACATGTCTCATTATGGCTTATATTGCAGAACTGAAAACAAGTGTTTGCTTCCTTTTTTAAATGACTAGCCATCTGCTATGTATTAACTCTGCCAGGCACAGATTAAATACTTCCTACATGAGCATCAGCCATAGCAAAGCAGGCAAATTTTTAAGTGACATTTAAGCAGAGGGTCATTTCATTGGTCATAACTTCCACTATAGTATTTCTGCATACTGATTTTATGTGAAAGGCTAGTAATGCAGCTCTCTGTTTTAACTTTGTACTCTGCTCAGCATGCATTCATTATAACAGTATGGTCCAAGTAAGTGAAGAAGTTTATATCTTTGGTTCAAAGGTGTTTGGAAGGATGTAGCAAATTTACCATTCCTCACATACAGAAGAGCTCAGAAGGTCTCACATGAGATGCATCTGTACAAACAGATCAAGACAGAGAAGACATCTGGACCAGTAGAAATAAACTATCTGGGCTTGTCTCAGATGAATACAAAGGGAATACACATGGAGCATACCATTCTAAATTCATCAAAGAGCTACAGAACCATAACATTCCAAACAGTTCAGTAGAGGTCATTTTGTACTTATTTTCAGTAATGTGGTCTTTAGTGAAATGCCCACCAAAGAATCTTCCTTCAGAACAGTTAATGGTGTGGCTTGCTCATGAAATCATAGTGCAAACACACTCACATTCAGTGGAGTTCCCTAAGCAAAATAACAATGTATAAGGTGAGTACTGGTAAGATGACTTCACCACTGAGCAGCAAACTTTCATGTCCCCGGGGATCATTCTTCAAAGGTATATCAGCTTTAAAGGCTCTAGGACATTTTATCTTACATTCATTTTCCATTCTCTTGGGCAATAGCACAGGAATAAAATGATCGCTGCCAATATGTTTCATACACACATACACACACACACACACACACACACACACACACACACACACACACACACACACACACACATTCACACGAGTGTGTGTCTATGAGTATGTAAGTGTGTTTGTGTGTGCGTGAGAGTGTCATCTTTAATTATCTGTGCACTTCATTTTCCCTCAAGTGTTGTGTAATACTGTGGCTTGATAAAGAATAAAACAGAACATAGTTTGAATACTTGCCTAATTTTAGCACCTAATTTTATTATAGATAGAATTATTGCTACCTCTCCAAATAACTAGTAAAAGCAAACATACAGCTAAAACCAGACATGATAACACTTTTCATGCCATGTGATTTCATGTGCTTCTACTTTGTATTTGTTAGACATTATAAGAATACAATTTTAGAAGAAGATGCCACATGCTAAGTAGGGATTAAAACAGAACACTTTTTCAAAATAACTTTAAATGAGTTCAGTTAGGAACTACTCATAATAACTACTCTTCTCTCATCCTTTGTCAGTTTTCAAGTCCCAGCTCTTAGTAAAGGGGTGAAGAGGTGACAGTTCAGCAACTCCTAATGATCTCTTGTTGCTCCTTGTACTGGCAAAATAATGTCCCATTTTGTTGTGGGGGGGCATCTCCTCTGTATCAACAATCATCTCATGATTTCATTGTTCATGATGATTACTGCCAGGGACCTCATGCATACATACATACATACATACATACATACATACAGATATTTCAAGCATGGGCATTAATGCTCTTCTAGCTTGCCAATATACCAAAATACTTGTTCCCATAATGTGTCCAGGCTGTTCTTAAAAATATCTAAATTAGTACTTGCTTTAATGTAATTTGGTAGTCTGTTCCATGGATCGCCTACTCTGTCAGAGAACCAATTAGTACACTTCTCATTCCTAGAGAATCTTCTAGAATCTATATAGAATCTTCTAGAGTCTGTATTCAGATCTGATGAATTTTTAACCTCTTTAAGCAAAATCTTCATTGTTCCTGCTTTCAAGTAAAAACAACTGAGCTGACCAAACTGAACTACACACACACACACACACACACACACACACACACACACACACACACACACACACACACACACACACCAGAGATATGCATTTACAGGACATGGGTCAGAGATGGTTGGCATTGCTTATGCATAACATTTTACACTCAAACAGCAATCATCGGTATCTAGTTTGAAACAGCTATTTTCTGCTCAGTGATATTTTTTTTTACTTTTACAGTGTAGAAGTATCTGTAGTTTTATGTATTTAATCAGCTCTTCTATCTATTTTTGTTGCTTCTAAATCAATGTAATTTTCTAGACACAGTTTCCACCCATTCAGTCCCTAAACTATCATATCAGTTGGTTCCTGTTCCCTACACTTAGACATGTACTTATAAAAAACAATCTCACATCATCATCATCATCAGTTTCTCCACAGTTTTATCAGAATGTCCTTTCTTCTGTAGAGCCATTTCTCCTTTGTCATATTTCACAGTGAAAACCATTCAACCATTGCTGCAAAGGTCTAGAGAAATGTTTGAAAATCTGGCAAAGGTATTATAAATGTAAATCTGGAGACATCTACAGCTGTTCTCACTGTTTGCTATAAAAGTTAATTTTTGCAGAGTGCAAACTTTCCTGTACCCCCAGTAAGGAGATTACACCCCCACACCTCTCTATATCTATATTAACTCTACAACAATCATATCTAGGAGAGAATGGAGTGAATGGAATGTTCCAAGAAACTGCAGTGTCAGACTGAACTATATTACTGTACATTCAGTGTCACTGTTCCAGGACTTACAAGAGTCACAGAATTTAAAACTTTTGCCCTGTTTAGCCACCTTTATTATATCCTGTGACACATGCAGGCTGCTAACAATGAGGGCAAAGAAGTATTTTAGAGAAAGCAGACTAAAGGTTCTGGAGGGGTTACCAGGGAAATATGTCACAGCCAAGAATATGTTCATCACAAGAGAAGTTGACACATTATATTTGATGGATAAAGATGACAACATGAAACCTGAAAGGTTTAACATACAGTGAGGCAAAATAATCACGACAAAGTTAGAGCAGTTCAGTCTCAGGACTGAAATTTCATATACCGGACAATTGAAGATAACAGAAAGAAAATTCTAAAGAAAGAAAATTCTAAACCCTGACCAACTTACTGCAGTAATGGAAATGCCACATCTAGTAAATATCAGAGGAGTCCAACATCTCCTGAAAATGGTAATTTACTTGTGAAGTTTTGTTACTATTTATCTGACAGTTTCAAACTACATAGACAAATAATTCACAAACAGACTCATAAGGACAACATGTAGAAAGGGAATGAACTGTATGAGGTAAGGTTTCTTAATGTTAAAAACAGTACCAGGACAACAACAGTATTGAACTGATATGAAATGGAGATGATGTTCATTGTGCAATGTTATAGCTGAGAGTCAGAGCTAGATTATTCTTTGATTCATAATGCCAAGTTTGTAGCCTCTGTAACTCAGACATTGGTGCAAACTGAGAAAAATTGTCCAAACTGGAAAAGTGTGTTTCATAATTATTTTGAGAATTATGTGACTGAAGTCATACATGTCAGGAAGGCACATGCATCTGCTAAATACCTTAAGATGATCATCCTTACCTTATAGTGCAGCAAAGGGAAAAGTCAAGTCTGTTACAGAGTGCTAACATATCCGCAACACAACTATGTCAAAAAGGAAGCTAAAATCTACTAGAATGGAGACCTCAATGACAGTTCACTCAAAAATCAGGAAAATGCATACAGAAGATGGAAAAGAGAATAAATAGATGGGCCAAGTTATCATCATCATCATCTTCATCATCATTATTGTCATCTTCCTTTAATCCATTTTCCCGGGAGTTCTCTCTCCTGATTCAGTGTCACTCCTTTGCCTTCTTTAAAAGTCAGTTTGACTGTTGCACATCTTCTGTCATGCAATCCTCCCAACACTTTGCTGGATGTTATCATCTTCTTTCACTTTCCTCCTTGTCCCGTCTGAATATGCTTTACAACTAGTCTTTTTGCTATCCTACACATGTAACAGAATCAACATAATCTATTCTCATTGACCTTCTCTTTAATTTTGGCTATTTGGCTTCATTTCTTAGTCTGCTCCACAATGTGCATCCTACTGCTGATTTCAAGAACTTAATCATCATCGTCATCCCCAGACACTTTTGTGCTTCGCAGAAGGACTTTTCACACCTCTGTTTTGTACAGCTTATGACAATTTGGTCACATCAACTAATATTGATGGGACAGCCCAATCCCATGTAAAAATGGAACAAGTGGGTTGATGTTAATGATGATAACTCTTCAGTTTCTTGGGCTTTATTCTGTTGTGCACTTCTATTGACACTTTGTGCCAGCTGGTTGCAATATGTCTGATTCTTTGTTTAACTTCCTCAATTACATTTCCTATATACTCATGCATACTTCATAGATACTTTAGGTTGTCAGAGTAGTCTACTATTTTTCTTCTATTTCAGTTTTCAGCTTCTTCTGAGATCCACATTTGCTGCCACAACCACTGTCTTGCTGTACTCAGTTTCATCCCAAGTACTTTTAGTTGTGAATTCTAGTCCCCTATCATTCACTGGAGTTCCCGTTCAGTGTCTGCAGTACAGCGGCTTGCTTGATCTAAAACTTAGATCTAGATGATACTGTGCTAAGTAAAATCAGACACTAACATATATTTTAGGAAGTACTTACTGTACTTGGTGGTATTATCTTCACAAGGAGTGAACACCGATGCCTGGCACACTCAAAAGTGAAATATTCCAATGTGTTCACTCAATTTGCCTAAGAATACAAAGCTTACTGAAGGAGAACAGACTGCAAGCGCCACCTACTTGAATCCATGAATGTTTAAAAACAGAAAGACTCAACATACTTACAGAAGCCACCATATAAGACTAGGAGCAGGACGGCAGCACTCAATGCATAGTAATGAAGGCATGCTGCCTGAGCTCCTAAACAGACACGGAGCATGTACGGGTACAGGGGACGTATCTGAGAGCAGAGATCTTAGAATATACATGCCCCTGCAAGCAAGAACAGCATTTTAGCAATAAGAATGAGTGAGACCACTCATAGGTGCCCCCATACCCCTAGCAACATCCCCCCAAGTTTATAAGAGCAATAGTTAAAATATAAAATATAAACAAGCTTTTTTTTATCAAATAGATAACATTTAAATGTAGGTGGGTGGGTTTGCCCTTTGCTTAACTATGTTTACTGCAGCTTAAATGGCACAAGAGGTTAAAAATCAAGATGTAGGCAAATAATGCAGTAGTGCAGTGGGCAGATCATTTGCCTTACAAGCAGTCATTCCCGGTTCGACTCTCACTCCAGTACATTCCATTTTCCATGTCAAATCACTTTATGAACAATATTTTTTGTTGCATAACCTACTAAATAACGGGTCTATCTTGCAACATTGAACACTTAAAACAGTGAACGATGTTACATCGACACATTTTCAGCGAAAGCTGAAAATGTGGAATCCACAGAACAGCAATTTTTTTCTTAGGGAAAGAAATCGCTGTTCCAACCCACGCAAAAAAAAAAAAAAAAACATTACACACTTCCAAACACATACACACATACCCAATCCTAATTATACCCCCCAAAAAAACAGTAAATGACTAAATACACATATGCACATAACCCAAACATACATTTAATGAAAAAAAAAAACAGTAAAAATTTTAAACCATATGCACTTACCTTAACCCGCACCCTAACCCTAAGGTCAGTAACTCTCGCACATTTACATAAACAGCTCCAAACACATGCACACTTACCTTAACCCTAATTCTACCCCCCCAAAACAAAAGTAAATAACTGAGAACACATACACATGTAACTCAACCATACATTTAACACAAAATATAAAACACTAAACACTTTCATACATATGCACTTACCTTAACCCGCACCCTAACCCCAAGGTCAGTAACTGTTGCACAATCACGCTCGGGAGCTATACCGGACAAGGGACCACACTACACTTCAGAACATGGCAAAACAACGAAGCGGTCAAGCGACTTTTTTCCCAGGGAAAGAATTCGCTGAATAGCCGCTTCACTGTTTTGCCTATTTGCTCTACATGTGTTGACGAAAATGCATTTGACATAATACGTTTTCGTTGTACTCATAGGAAACCCTAAATAACATATATTTGTGAACTGGAGTACTGCATTAAATGCAGATGTGAGGTGTCATTGTCATAATGTTGTAAAATCCACAGATAATCACAAGTGCCCCATACAGTATATGTACACATGAATCAGGGATACAAATTAAAGGTACAATGTGTAATGTATGATAAATCCATAGAGTTTCCAAATCCACCTAATGCATGATAAATCCATAGAGTTTCCAAATCCATCATCTCCCAAGAACCATTTTACATTACTGTCTAAATTAGTGCGGGGGGGAGAGGGAGTAAGCACTATTAAGCAAGAGTAAGCATATTTAAGCAATAGTAAGTGGGTTTAAGCCCGTTTGCCCAGGGGTAAGCAATGCACACACAGGTTAAGCAATATTGAAGCTAACTCTCTATAAGCATATTTAACCAGAGGTTGGCATTGCTTACCTTCATGCAAACCCTCACAAACCTGCTTACAATTGCTTAAAAGTGCCTTAATCACTCTGTATGCAACAGCCATTGTTCTGGCCAGAAACAAAACAAACAGCCTTTACAGGTCTTGAACCCAGGACCCTGTACACTATAAGAACAGTAGTTAATCACTAAGCCATCACAGCAGTGCATAAAATTGAGGTATTACCAAACAGATCCTCATTTTAGGAAAATCAAACTGAACATGTGAAAGGAATCTATATACAGTTTTATGTTGTATAACCTACTACATAACATAAATATGTGAACTGGAGTACTGCATTAAGCCCAGATGTGAGGTGTTATTGTAATAAAGTGTTGAAATCCCCTAATAAACATGGGTCTATATTAGAACATCAAATATTTAACAGTTCAAATCACTAAATGTCGACCTTTAGTGATTGAACTTTTAAAACATTGAATGTTCAAAAAATAAAATAAAAACAAAACAAAAAAAAAATGGTGTAGACAGGGGGGCAAGCCCCTCTGTGCCCCCACACCCCCCGTTACTTAAATATACCAACTCTGAGACCGCACTACATTGAAGTAAATGGAAATCTTCCCTTACAGAGATTTCTGTTTACTTGTTTGATGTTCTGCAGTTTCACTATTCTCGTGTTGACAATGTCAGATTCGACATTGTCACTTTTGGGAATTTAATATAGACCCAGTAAACACAAGGACCCCATAACATATACGAACACATGAATCATGGATACCAAACACATATATAACATGTAATGAATAATAAATCAGTGCCAAAAAGCAAATAGCATGTAAACTAAAAATTAAGCAATGCTAAACATTGCACAGACCAGCTTACTAGGTGTAAGCAATTTGTAGGCCAGTTAACTCATTTTGCCCATTGGTATACCCCTTTAAGCAATGCCAACCTTAGGTAAGCAGGTTTGCCCATAGCTTAGCATTTTCAAAACAATCCAATCATGGCAAAGTGCAGGAAATTGTCCCTATTTAAACCCAACAGGTGGGAATACATCTCATAACTGGTTGCAACTTCCTCCTGTAGATGCTATGACTGGTATGGGAGAGGGTGTGCACTTTTGGGTGCAGCGCTGGGGCATCCAGAAGTTCAGAGTCATGGCAGGACTCCTTGTGAAAGACCATGACCAGAGACTGCTGCAGGGCCAGTACCAGGGTTCCCAATACAAAGCGGAAGCCTGGGACCGTCTCACATGTGACCTCATCAGTGCCACTGGCATACCCCGAACTGGTGAGCAAGTCAGGCATCACTATGCTGACCAGAAGTGGAGAAAGGGGGATCTCTTGGATCAGTGGATCCAAGGGGCTAGGAGGATGGGGGATGTCCCACCCATGTGTAAATATCAGTCTACTACCTGTTTAATAATTGCCAGCTATTGTATATTATGGATAGGTATGGCTAAATATTCCTCTTATGTCTTTCACAGTGGCAGATGAGTGGGCTGCGAACCAGGAAGCCCATGCCTGTAGATTGCAGGTTGTGACGTGAGGCAGGTTAGTAATACTCTTGCATGTACTGTCATAGGAAATAAATCTAAAAGTAGTAGTATGTTAATCGCCTGTATAAAACCTGTATTGTTTAAGGCATGTACTGTGTACACCAGGGAATATAGCAGGAAGATTCTCATATAGGTTATGTAAATAAAAGCATAATAGCCTGACAATAAAGCTCTAACTGCTGGAGTGCATTTGTTTATTCTGGTATCATATGGTAATGTAAGGTTGCAATCTCTTAATAGCACTGTTGTATTAAGCATTGTTACCCACGCTGTGCTACATTAGTAAAATGTGTAGGAATGTCTGTATATGACTGTTGTAATCACAAGAGGTCATATAGTACAACTGAGAGAGACTACAGAAAACAGTGAAACAACAAACAACATAATCTAAATAGCACACAACTGAGAAGTGAACTGTTGTGTTTTTAGTGCACACAGTCATGGTTTGAATCCTGGGAGTGGTAGTAGGCTGTATTCAGAATCATACCCCACAACTGTACAGATATGTCCAGAATGTCCAGTAAATTGGCTCATATCTGCTGCCTGTCCCCCTGGCAAATCAGTGGGATGATCCCAGACGTTTAGGCAGCAAATAAAAAATATAACTGATTGTCAGATATCTATAAGAACAAACCTGTCACTCTAGCAACACCCCAAAATGTTATGTGAGTAATAAGCCAAGTATGTCCCATCTCCACCCCCATGTTGTCAAGCTGGGACCAGGGTGTGTGCAGTAACAATATGAGACGTATGTGCATAATACTAATGTGGAATCTGGTAATACGTGTGACAACATTCAGGCAGTGCTAACAAACATTGCCCCCACAGATCTGTCAGATATGAAAACTGTCTAGAAATAAAAGATTGATATACTGTACTGGTACTGTTTAATCTGGCAATGTATAGCATTGTTAGTTTTGCAGTTGCTCTGAATAATTAGGTATTACTCATCACTGTCACCCACACTGTGCTACATAATAAAACTGTATAGGAAATCCTGTATAAGAGTGTTGTAATTACAAGGTCAGATTGTAAAACCACAGGAGAATTATACACAGAGATCAGAGAAGAGATACACAGCAATATATATATAGCACACTCAACTGTGATGGACACTGTTTTATTTTTAGTAGACACAGCCATGGTTTGAATCCTGGGAGTGGTAGTAAGCTGTATGCAGAATCATACCCCACAAGTGCACAGAATTGTCCAGAACATCCAGTTAATCGGCTCATATCTGCTGGCTGTTACCCTGTCCACCTGGCATCTGTGCTAATCTCTGACATGTAGGCAGCCTTTCATCTTATATAACTGGCTGTCAGGCCTGTACAGATTTGGAAAATGTCAATCAAAGCAAACCTGACATTGTACAATTCACCAAAGGTTTAAGAGGGCAATAGTCAAAATATGTCCCGGTTCACTTGCATGTGGTCAAGACATGCCCAGAGTGTGTGCAATAAGAGATAGAAAGTTATATGCATAACATCAACCTGGAATCTGGGAATATGTGTAGAAACAATTAGGTAGTGTTAACAAACAATATCTCCACAGGTACACCAGGTAAGAGGTGTATACTGCAGGTACAACTCAGATCATTTATATAATTGTCAACATCCATACCACTTCCAGACTAAGGCCATAGGGTAGTATACTAATACTTGTAAGGTACAGATCACAGCACTGACTAGGAAAGTAATGAGAACTACAGGGATATACAAGTTGTTAACTGACATCTTTACCCCCCCCACCATATCTGCAACAACAAACTAAATACACAACTCAATCAGTATGTGCTGCATTAAATCTACTGTTGGGGCATATGTCCTATTGTTTGATAAATATTTAAATTTGTTTCTATGCATGTGCCATGTTGAAATACTCCCACATTGGTGGCATGCTGCTATCAATGTACCTGCATGCTGTTGTAATGGCCACTGTGATTCCATATATGCATGTGTTCTGTTTGCTATGCAACTGTTCAATATCTGGTGTTTTGGGTTAATGGAAAGATCTATGCATGTGATCCTGGAATGTGTTGACTATACTAACCCACATATGTTGTAAAATTGAAACACCATAGCACGTTTGGGAAGGACGGTCCCAGCTGACCCACCTGTCTCACCTCAGCTGGCCATGGCACCGGGCACCAGCATGACTGGGGCCCACCCCGGGACCTCCTCATCTGCAGGTCCTGCACCACCTTCAGGTGGAACCACTTCAGGGGATGGGGCTTGCCCCCCTGAGAGTGGGTGTGGACAGGACACTGTCACCCATCGCCAGGTCGCGGGCGTGCTGCGTAGCAAGCTCCACAGGGAGTTTGGAGATCTGCTATGCCAGCTTGAGGGCCATGTGTTGCAACTAGAGGGATGGCCTGGCCCTCCTACTCACCCCCCTGAACAGCCACCTTTGGGGCTGTGAAGGTACAGTGGTGACTGCCCATGGATGGGGACCTCAGTTCCACTGTTTCCACTAGGGGGCTCATGGGCTTCCGATTTCCAAACACCCCACCCCATCAAGGTGTTTACCCCCCACATGTATCATATACCACCCCTGTATGCTGTCTTGTCTGTCTTCTCTGCAATCCTACCCAACCTACCTCCCCAAATATACTTACTATCCCTCCCCAACATCCCACTCTCACCTAAAAAAAAAAGGGTAATCTGCCCCCCCCAAAAAAAACTCGCCCCATACATAGCTGTCAGTTGCACACACTGGACGTATGTAATCTTGTCTAACTGGCTTCACAACATATTATTGTCATCCTCACCCCTCTCTCAGCAGTTTGAGTGTTCAAATCTATCTCCAAATTCAGTGTATATGCACAGCTGTTGCTGTAGAAGGATTGGGCAGCTTAGGACCCAACCTATGCCCATCCTGCACATCCTTAGCTATTTTCCCTACTAAATTTCCCTCTTTGTGTCCCATTTTTACCACTTTCCTATCAACCATTTTTCATTTCTTTTAAAGAAATTAGCACAGGGATAAGTGGGAGTAAGCACTTTCAAGCAGCAGTAAGCTTGTTTGCAAGGAGGTAAGCAATGCCTACACAGGTTAAGCAATTGAGAAGCTAAATCAGTAAAAGAAACTGTAACCGTAAGTTAACAGTACTTTACCTCCCACAAACCAGTGCAAACCCGCTTACAACTGCTTAAAAGTAACTTAATCACTCTGTATCCTATGGCCCTTGTTCTGCCCAGCAACAAAATAAACAACTTCTGCAAGGCTCAAACGCAGGACGCTGCACATCATAGCCAAAGTGACTTACCACTAAGCCATTTCAGACATACAGAACTCTGATGTTTTCACAAACATATCATCCAGCACAGTCATTCAACAGTACAGGAAATGTATTTATACATGTAGATGTATGTGTGTGTGTGTGTATTTATATATATATAGATATATATATATATATATATATATATATATATATATAGATATATATATATATATATACCTTAGACTTCATCAGAACCCCGTCTATTAACCAAGCCTTGTTTAAATAGTTTAACCCACCAATCACCACTCATGGCATCAGCAACAATTAATAATTCATGAGACTTTCAAAAGACTTTCAAAATACACATCAATCAAACCCTTCAAATTGCTTAGATACAAATTGCACAACAAAAAAACAATATAAAATCAAATTTCCATAACACTAATAACTACTCATTGCATAAAATGTGTAATATACACAATTCATAACTACACATGTTAAAAACAACGAAATACATATAAGAAGGCTAAGCATTCTTTATATACTGGTACATCATAACCTAACTTGCAACACTGGTTTTATTGAGATATATTCATTTATGTCAGGAGGTGTAGTGGCATTCAACAAAATCTGCCACCTAACCTCCTTTTCTCCCAGAATGGCCTTAGTGTTACCACCTCTGCTAGATATATTTGCTACTTCCAATAATGCAAATCTGAATGTAGTGCAGCTCTTATTGTCCCTAATATGCCTGTATAAGGCATTATTTTCATCCTTTCTCCTAATTGTGTACAAATGATCATAAATTCTGTCTTTTAAATGTCTCCCAGTTTGTCCAACATAGAAGCTGGGACATGACGTACACAACGCAAAATAAATAACATTGTTAGTTTGACAATTGCCATAACTAAATTGTATGACAGTTTTATTAATATTACCAACCTCAACTGACATATCCTCTAATATTGCTCCACACTGATTACAGTGTCCACATTTTTTGGTACCATTTATATATATATATATATATATATATATATATATATATATATATATATATATATATATATATATACACACACACACACACACACACACACACATATAGATATATGGATATATATATATATTATAAACATATATGTTTACCATATGTCTAGAACATGGAGTGGAGTTCTACCTCTGCACCAATAGTCTCAATCTCTTAGTGCAAGGAGATGTCATGTATGTATAGCAGGTATATATGTAAATTGTTGCTACTGTAACAGGGGTTGTCTTAACAGACATGTTGTGTGTGGGAGGTCACATCTGCTATTGATATGTATGCCATCGGTTACTGACAGACATTCTAAGGACATCATAGTACAGTACTACTGATAGCACAGTAATGATCCTGTGGACTACAGCACAGATATGACCAATATATGTGGAAAGTCTGGCACTCTCTGGTCAGTCCAGATTTATACACAGATCCCTTTCCTGTGAGACATGTGGACCAAGCCTGACAATGTGGATGTTAACAGTCATGTACATGGGTATATCATGTAAATACTGGACTACATATGCCCACACAGTTTATGCATTCACACACGCCTGTCTTTCCTGACACATAATAACTGGTGGTGCAGAGGTCACATGTCTACATACTACCCAGTAGTTAGTGACATACATCTGTACAGAATCCTACTGCTTTGTTAGAAATACACAACAGATAGGTGGCCTGGCAGCAGCACATCATGCAAATATCTGGCCATAACATCACACTGGGTAATTACACTAAGCTGCTAGGCATGTAACAAAGCACTGTGCAAAGTACAGGCAGACTGCCACAACACTGGTCTACATTTTGTATGGGGGAATACACATGTACCTACAAATATAGCAGGCTTTGCAGGCATGTCAGAGCACAGAGTAACAGACACCTGTGTGAAAGTGCATAACCACAACTAATGTGAACACAGCCACAGCCACTTATGGTACACAACCTTAATGTGACACTGTATGGACTGTCTGATCAACACCATCCTCATATGTGCGACTCACACACTAACATTACATAAACTGGGTCATGACACAGTGTGGTCCAATGCCTGTTTGTGGTATGGGACACGTGTGTGTTTGGCCATACAAACATGTGAGCCGATAGGGTACCATACACTGGAGCAGCATGTAACATCAGATAGAATGGGACCAAGAACAATGACGTCTACCACAGCCTGTACACAGGTCAAGGTATGTATTTGCAATACACAAACTGTCAACAATCACCATAAGTATGCAGACCCCACTACTGTACACACAACTGCAGAATTCCTAGGTTATGTCCTCAGAAATAACCATTCACTATACATAACATGTCTAGCAGTCTGATATCTGACTGGCTTCTTATCAGGTATGATGTCAATAAATAATGGTGTACAGAACATATGCACCTCTTACTGCATGACATATGTACAAAGGTTGACAGATTTGTGGCTGGAGCCACAAACACTGGGCCAATGTTGGCATGTTGCTGTGATACCCTCATACATTTACTGTTGTAACAGGGTTTGTTGTGACATATGTAGTATGAGGGATGTGAAGTCAGTAACTCTCATTGCTGTCACCATGTACTGACTGCAATCCTTAGACTATGCTTCTGCAGTTCTAAGATAGGTGATCTGTGAGTAACACAAGTAACATAAGACTCCAAACACTGCCCAGTCTGCAGATAACCCTACAGGCGGGAGTTTCCTCAAACACATAACACTGTCATGACAGGTATTAAATCATGTAGACCAGCCATATCCACACAACCCTGTTAAACCAAAATTACTCCAAATGCAGAAGAGCAACACTGACATTCTGTAGTCATGTCTGGCACATCCCCCTCCTGTTTGGTGACCTGTCTCCACAGTGTAGTTATTTAGAGGTGCATCCCAATACCATCTGTGATGCTGTTTGCCAAACACCGACATGAGGTCCTGCTCAAAGTGAATGAAAAGGCCCAACACCCACATGATGTTCCTAGGTATAGGGGTGTGTTTCCATGCAATTGGCTATGGGAATGTTAACACAGCTGTTACACATGCAATCGGCTAGTGGGGGACTTCAATTCGTGCAGAGGCCATCAGTTGATCATGAGCATCACTTACAAAAGACAAACTGCTGCCTAAGCAAAGCAAGTGTACTTTTCCACATCCACTGGAGTGGGAGTGAGCAAGACAGACAGAGACAAAGTAAGACAGGGAGGGGGTGGAGAGTAAAACCTAAGCATGTTTGTGTCACACACTTACCAGTACAGGGTTTCAAACCCCTGCCTGACTATGTATTGCTATCACATGTCTATGCAGTTATTGCATGCACTGCAAAGCTTACATGTTGGAGAGCTATCCAGAGGTATATCTGATGGTGAGTGACATCTGCAACAGTGATATAGGAGGGTTAAGGTAGGTGTAGTACACGTGTCTGTCCACATGAACAGGTGTCAACGTTGACACAGACACACTCTCTCAGGGACTCACACACATTAACACAGTTGGCAGGGTCAGGATTAGACTTCCTAACTAGCTAGTTTACCACAGTACAGTAATACACAGGTATCACATGCACCACAGGAGTTATCAGGATGATATATGGGCAAGGGGTATGTGAAGGTGTCTGACATTAGAAGGCTTGCTTCAGTAGGCCAGTGGGAGGTGTAGTAAGTGTGAATGGCATCAAAATCATTATACTCGACACACAAACAGACACAGGTTGCCAGTACTGACATGCATGGGTGTATTGCTTCACAGGTGTGTAGTGACTAACTGCGCCAGAAGGCTGTACAAGGCTCGGTAAAGGGTATACCTTGGCATCAAGCCACATGAAAATGGTCTGTAGTGTGGCTCAGAGGTGCAGTGTCTGGATTGGTCCACACAGGTGGGTATTGTATTCACCATCCAGTCATCTGGGTTACTATTGTGGGTGGCCAGTGCTGTGCAATGCTTGCCATGTATGTGTTCTATAGTCCATGACATGGACAGTGTCTGAGATGTGCACACATCCCACATGCATGTTCTGTGACATGTGGAAGTGTACCTGGGGTGTCTGGGGCATGTTGTGTACACAGATTGTTATCTTCAGATGTGCCATTCCTGGCCTCATGTAGTGGGAACTGGCAATGGACACCAGGTTGACCCTGCACCTACATTGACAGCATGATACAGGTATTTCCTGGTGTAAGTGGTACCTGTCCATACAGGGCATCTGTTTAAGGCATGGTATGTCCTTTTTGGGTTACATTTGATGGCACTACAGTTGTTGCAGGCGTCCAGTGGGGAACCTAGTGAAGGAACACTGCATGCAATTATGTGCCTATTGTAGTGATAGGACAGGGTGCCATGCCCTCTGTAGTCTGCTGCAATCACACCATGGTTACTATCTGTGGGCAATATGCATGGAACTACCAACAAAGTGGTTGTTGCCTAGCCGAGTCTGTGTATGAGACATGGGTTGAGAGTGTTCTCTGGGTAATACAAGGGTTGCCTAAATTGTTCGCCAGGCCTTGATGTCACATGTAGAGGTATGGATTATCAACCCCAGCCTCTCTGCTGTTTGACATCTGTTATCCTTGTAAGGTGGACATTGTGACATATAATAGGCCTACCTTGATAATGATGTGGAAAATATATTTTTTAACCAAAATACACAGCTTTTTTACATTTGTTTTTGTTTCCTTAATAAAAAGATTTTGGGTTTTGAGATTGAGGCTTGAGCTCATATTTTTCCACTTTTCACATTTTCATTTAAAAAAGGAAAAAAAAAGGATTAAATAAAATAATAAATATCAAAAAAAAACAGACCCAGTTGCTAAGCACTTCTTTGAGACACATGAGGAAAAAAAGATTGTGTTTAAAATTAGTATGCTAGGCAAACCTCACTGCAAAGGTGACAACATGGGATGTTCTCTCATAAAAAAATGTATTTAAAATAACAATATTTTTTTTTTTTTTTTTTCCTTTTTTTTTTGAATTTTTAATTAAATTGTATACAAAATAGAATAATTTTGTTTTTGATTTGTATTTACTGTTTTTTTATGATTTGTTGAATTGATGTGTGAGGAAGTGAAGGTACGAGGTCTGAGGTACATAAAGGAGAGGACTGCTTGCTATATACTGGCTGTTTGGTGTGTTTTTTTCTATTTTCTACATTGTTTGGTTACTACCATATAAGAAATTTGCAAAACCCGTTCCACAATGAGTCCAGTTGTTACACACTCACTGCCACCTCCACACAGAATACGAATGACAAACACAGACACACACACATCCACACTTGCCATGTCCGGGAATAGAACCTGTACCTAACTAGTATATTACATTACAGCATTACACAGTTATAGCATGTGCCATGTAGACTACAGGGCTACTTGTTCCCCAAAGGTGTATTTCAATGTGAATGACATCAGCAGGCTTGCCAAAGAAGGGCAATGGAGGTTTTAGTGACTGTGAATGGCCTCAAAAGCATTGCTTCCTATACAGACAAACAAACACACACACAAACATCCACACTTGCCATGTCTGGGAATAGAACTCCTACCTAATTAGTATATCACACTTCAGCATTACTCAGTTATAGGATGCACCATGGAGATTACTGGGCTACTCTTTTTCCAAAGGTGTAGTTCAAAGTGAATGACATCAGCAACTTTGCCAAGTTTGGGCAATGGAAAGTGTAGTTCATAGGGTCATACAATGATACTAGGCTATCAGCCCTAGGGCCTATACATGCCTAGACTTGACAATTATCTGGCTGTGACTTCCCCCAATATTTACTTCCCTGCACCCCTGTCTAGCAGGGCAGCTGACATGATCCCTGGGATAAATGTCCTATCTCCCATCCAATCATCCAGGTTCCTTTTGAAAAGGGCCAAAGAGGCACTCTGCTTGACATGTATGGGCAGTCTATTCCAGAGTCAGGGGAGTATCTGGGTCAGGAACACATCCCTCCTGCATGGATTGATAATTGTGATGGCAGGATTTAGATCCCTGGAGCATGTGGCTGTCAGGGTTTGGAATTCTCTAAGTGTAGCATGTCCAAAAGCTGTGGGTTTGACATGGCATGGTGTGTTAAGCAGAGATCACCTCTGAGAACACAATATGTGACAGAGTATAGCTGGGTGATTTTCAGATGGTCAGCATAGGGCATCTGGTTTAGGCCTGTGGTCATTTTGTGAGGTATGTCTGCAGCCTGTCTACTTGTTGCAGATGTCTTCTGAGGTACATACGTAATGGACTATTGAAGTCTGTAATGGGTTTACTGAGAGATGCCTACAGTGGGACAATTACCTCCTTTTCCTGGATGTAAATTCCTTAGTGAGAGGTGTGGCACATAGGTGGGTTTCCTGACTGCTGTGGTGATGTGGTTATCAAAGGTGAGACCACTGTCCACCTGTGTCCCTAGGTCTGTTATCACACTTTAGGTGTTCAGTGTACTGCCAACTATGTGGTACTTCACATGTACATGTCCCTTCCCACTGGGGATAATTATATATTTCTTGGCATTGATCTTGAGGCCATGGCTCAAGCACCAAGCATGTCTTTCTGTAAGGCCCTTCTGTAGAATATCCACATCATGTGGGGATTCAATATTGGCTTCCAGTGTGCAGTCATCTGCGACCTTTGTTTGCCGGTGTCCCTTACTGTTGGACTGTACTTCACAGCAATAGATGCCAAACAAGGGCGGTGCCAGGACTGAACCCTAAGGTACTCCAACTGTTATTTGTCTGGGGCTCGGGTTGGTGTCACCTACATTTACAGTGTGGATTGTGTCCATACCTCCCAACTGTACCGAATTACTCAGTTTTTACCGAGTTTTGGGGTCCAAATAATGGGGTGCCACGATTCCCAAGTGGCAACCCTTCATTTCCGATTTTTTCCCAGCTTTTTTTTAACATTTTTTTTTCTTTCGCTTTTGAGCTGATGTCATCACGTTTGCAATGACTTCAGCTCTGTCAGCCTGTCGGAATTGAGCTCAAGGGCTCACTATCGCACTGTCTGTTTGAATGGATCTGCGAGCGGGAAGGATTGCAAAGGAAATAACTAAGCATGGGTACTGCAGAGGTATTTTTTTATACTTTTTGAACAGCTCGTGAACTTTCTGGCGATTACTGCAGGGTGTGTGTGGAAATGGATTTAAGGTACTGCAGAGTGAAATGGATTGGCTGTAGTTTATTTCTGCTTTGTGTTAAATAAAATTAAGAATTTAATACACAGGAGGTTTAGATTTAAAAGTTTACTAGTGTACACCAGGAGGCAAAAAACGTACAAGTACAGAATTTTGTCTGACATGAAACAGGAAGCACACAATTTTATATAGGTTTAACATTTAAGCTATGCCCACCTTACTGACGTGATATGTCACAGGGCATCTACATCACTTTAGCTTACAAGACTTTATTCATTAAATCTGCTGATGCTGTATATTTTAAAAAACTTTTCCTCTAGATACAATACGGCCTTGCTATCCAGCTGGTCAGTCATAATGAATTCTGTAAAGTTACTTGTTCAAGGTTTCATATCAGTTCGAATACAATAGCAGCTTCAGTCTTTTAATGCACATCTTTGTTCTCTGTTACACTTTCTCACACAGCTGCGTGCTATCTTAGTAACACATATACAAGGCCAAATCATTCCAACAGGAAAGAGCAGAAGATTTCATTATTTCACACATTTAATTTCCTGACCCAGCAGATAATCACTTGTGAAAAGCATAAATATTAAACTTGCTAAGCTAGCATTCTGCCAGGGTCAGAGATCAGCTTTGCTTCAAGCCACACTGCAGTTTTAAAACTACTTCACATTTAGACATGAATTAATTTTACTACTATATGATTAATAGAATAAAATGCATTATATACTACTTTGCTTTTAAACTAGCATTTCTCATGTATTCAAATACACATTTTTCTAACATTTTCCCCCCTATTAATACTTTTTTATTTTATTTTGAAGTATACATAGTGTCATTTCATCTCCTAGCCTTTTCCACTCAGGATTTTCAGCTAGGTGAGTCATTTAATTTATACTTCAGAAAAAGCGTCATCTGAGATCAATCTTTTAATCTCAATATTTTGGTAAAAAGTTTTAGTAACAGATACATCAACAAAATCTTTGATTAATCTTTTCATGCAGGGAATTCCACAGCAAACACATGCTCCTATTAGGAGTATACCCACACAAATGGCAATTAGAATATTTATTAGGATGGAACCCCACCCCACAAATAGATTCTGGAAAAAGTCCGTCAGTGGGTTTGAGCCTGGTTCAGTCATGGCTGATACTTGCTGAATTACCTCTAGGTGGTTATTTATTTCATGACGATTGTCAGGTATATAAGCACAGCATTTTTTTTTGATAAGCTCGCACGTACCACCTCTCGCCGCTAGGGTGAAGTCAAGATCCATCCGATTTTGTAGCACAACAGTTTTCATTGCATTCAGTTCATTAGTCACCAGTTCTAGGGCGGAAAAAGTTGCATTACTCATTACTTCGAGAAGTTTAGACAACTTCCTCAGCTCCCAGATCGATTTGACTGCTCCATAGGCTGGGAATATTTCTGCCCAGGATATAACACTGTCACTCAAGTCCATATGAATCAATTCACTTTTGTCTTTTACTGAATTATGGTCTTTTCAACCAGCTTTGATCTTTTCAACTGGATTTACAGGTTTCTTAACTGGACCTTCGGATTTGCGGGCTGTTTTTCTTACGTTTTGTATCTTACCCAAAGGTAATTCTGCAGTATGTCTTATTGCCGGAACCAAGTAACCCAAAAAACAACTGCCGGACCAATTTTCAGGTAACCATTTATATGCCTTTTTTCCACAAATAAGATAACAGTTTTTTACTTTAGTACTAATGTGCATCAGCCCTGCATGAAACATTTTCTGATCTATAACTGACAATTGTTTAAACAAAACTGGATTTTTTTGAATGTCACTTATAGTTGTTTTCAATGAGTTCAAATACGAGTCATAATTAGTATTGCAAAAAGTATTGCCATTGCTATTTTTAATATAACATCGGTAAGATATGGTTATATTACAATTGCTCCAGCCCACCTGGAGAGTGTCATTTTAAAAAAAAACATACAATTCCTTTTTGTGTGACAGGTAAAAATAAAATTATTTTGTCCTGTGATCTCACAGTTCCTGTGTCGAAAAGTAAATTCTCCCAAGTCTCATTTATTTCCAAAGGGACAGCGGACATTATCAGTCCTCCATATGCTGTCGGTATAGCTGTACAAACCCAGCAGTTTGAAATGTTCATAGTCTCTGCATATACACGTTTCATGGCTAGGTATGTGTTAAAATTTGGATGCCAGTCTACAGATGTTTCATCACGCCTTCCCACTTTCACTTGTGTGGTTGTGTGTAGGATAAACCACAGCAAGAGGAAAATTGTCACAATTACAGTTAATAAATGTACACTCAACAAAATGATTATGCAACATCTCTGTTTTTGGCCATCTTGGTCTGGTTGTGTATCAGTCACAAAGTTTTTATTAAGTTGAAAGTTTTTTACCGGTTTACAATGTGTTAAATGAACCCAGGATGTCCTCTCGGCCACTCTGACTGCAGTAGGTGTTGCCAACAGAACCTGGTACGGTCCCTCCCACTTTGGACTCGCCCAATTTTTCCTTTTCGTCACTTTTAGCCAGATCCACGATCCTGGGGCCAAGACTACTTCCACCGGTCTGGTCTGTTCCTTATCTGAAAAAGAGTTAAACTGCAAAACAGATTTATTTGTTAACAGTTTTCTCATATAACTAGCTAATGAAGTGTCAGCCTCTTGCTCTGCAGGCATGAGAGATTTCCACTGAGGCACATAATATGCTCTCCCAAAAACCATTTTAAAGGGAGTCAAACCCTTTACATTTGGAACCGTTCTCATACTCAGCAGTGCTAAAGGCAGATAGTATATCCAGTTTTTTTGGGTTTCCTCAACTAGTTTCCTTAACTTATTTTTTAGGGTACCATTGTACCTTTCCACCAGTCCTGCTGACTGTGGGTGGTAAGCACAATGGTTCTTTAAGGAGATACCAAAAAATCTCCCAAGCTGGTGAATCGTCTGATTTACAAAATGTGTGCCATTGTCACTATAAATCCTCTCCGGAATGCCAAATCTAGGGATTACTTCTTTTATCAGGGCTTTTGCCACTGTTGCTGCATCCGGGTTTTTGGTTGGAAAAGCTTCTATCCATTTAGAAAACATGTCTACAATAACTAAACAAAACTTTTTCCCTTTACATTTATTCAATTTTATAAAGTCCATACAAATAGTATGGAACGGGTATGGTGGTATAGGAAAACTTTCTTGCTTGGTTTTAAATGCTCCTTGTGCATGGTGCTTGTTACAAGTATGACAAGCTGCACAAAATTTTTTTGTGTAATTTGTGTATCCATATGTTTGGAATATTCGATTTACTAACTGTACCATCCCCCCTGTTGAGACATGGCACTGCCCATGGCTCAACAAAGCTGCATACCTAAATAAATTAGACGGCAATATCGGTTTTCTTTCTTTGGAAATGTACAGTCCATTCTCAAGAATTGCACCTCGTTTTACCCATTTTGTTTTTTTGCCTTTGTAGTAAGCGTCTGCATTGTTTTTAACATGTCTAAATCTAAAATCTCAGAGGGTTGTAATTTCTTATTTAAAAGTAAAGTTTCTGAGTCTGAGGCTGCTTGCTTTGCAGCTGCATCAGCTCGTGCATTGCCTTTCGAAATCTTATCCTGTTGTTTTGTATGAGCTACACATTTACAAATAGCTACTTTGGTAGGTAACTGAATACATTCTAATAACTCTAAAATAAATTGCACATGATTAATAGGTTTTCCACTAGATGTTATCATTCCTCTATTTTTTCATTGTTGTGCAAATACATGTACTGTAGAAAAAGCATACTGACTATCAGTATATATGTTCACACTCTTGTTTTTTGCTAAAGTACATGCCCTCGTCAAAGCTATTAATTCTGCTGCTTGTGCAGATAAGTTGTGTGGTAAGGATTGAGCTTTTAAAATTTCAGTGTCTGTAACTACTGCATATCCTACCAGATTCTTCCCTGTAGGACCCCTTCTGCATGAGCCGTCCACGTAATATGTCACCTCGGCATTATCCAAGGGCATATCTGTAAGATCTTGTCTAGGTAAAGCTAACTGTTTAATTTCCTGCAGGCAGCTGTGTGGTGTGCCCTCCGCAGGAGTTGGAAGTAATGTTGATGGCTTTAATGTCGTACATCGTTCAATTGTCATATGAGGTTGGCTCAGCAGTATAGTCATACATGAAAGATGTCTAGCAGGAGAAAGGTATGCCACTTTCTCTTGCAGTAAAATTATTGCAACTGCATGAGGCACTCTCAATGTGAGAGGGTGGAATAACACCACTGAGGCCGAAGCCTGTACTGCCATTGCGGCTGCAACTACTGCTTGTACACAGTGAGGCAAAGATCGCACCACTGGGTCTAACTGTGATGAATAGTAGGCTATGGGGCGTTGCTTATCCCCATGTTGTTGCGTCAATACTGACGTCATATATCCTTGCTTACAATCTATGGTTTGAAAGAACCGTTTGTGATAATTTGGAAGTCCTAAAACTAATGAAGAAGCTATCAACTGCTTCAATCTGCAGAAAGCCATTTTTGCTTCGGTTGTCCATTGTAAGATATCTTGTGCTGCCATTAGTGTCTTATATATCAAGTCAGTCAGTGGAGTAGATTCCAAAGCATAATTTGGTATCCAGCTCCGACAAAAATTAGTTGTACCTAAGAAAGACATTATTTCTTTCTTGGTTGTTGGTTTGGGTGCTTGCAATATTGCTGTTTTTTTTTTCTCATCTAGTATTCTACCTTTATTGGATATTACATATCCTAGGTATCTAACTTGTTTTTTTTAAAGTTGTAACTTACTTTTGTTTACTTTGTGTCCTTGTGTTGCTAAATATTTCAATAATGCTACAATATCCTCCCTGCACTGTTGCTGGGTGGGGGCTGCTAGCAAGATGTCATCTACGTAAAGTAGAATTTGACTACCTCCAGGTGGGGTAAACCCTGCCAGATTGCTAGCCATTTCTTGTGCAAATATTGTTGGACTCTCACAATATCCCAGTGGTAGTCGAGTATACGTATACCTTTTTCCCTGAAATGTAAATGCAAACCAATATTGACTATCAGGATGTATAGGTATTGAAAAGAAAGCATTGCTAATATCTACCACAGAGAAATACTTCTGTTGTGGTTCTAAATCGTTTAACAAAGTATGTGGGTCTAGCACCGTAGGTGCTCTAGGTATTACTGCATTGTTTACAGCTTGTAAATCTTGTACCATCCGCCATTCCCCATTTGCTTTTTTAACAGGAAATAGGGGTGTATTACATGGTGAATCAGGAGATTCTACCAGTACGCCTTCTTTGAGTAATGCTGCTATTATAGGCTTAATTCCTATTTCTGCATCCTTCCTCAAAGGGTATTGGCTTTTCTGTGGTCTAAAAGCTGACTTTGGGGTAATTGTAACTGGTCCTGCTGTTCGAATAAGTCCTACATCTGACTTGCCTGTTGACCGAAGAGTTATTGGAATTTCACATAAAGCCTTTTTTTCTTTTTCTAATAAAAATGCTAATCAGCTGTCCTCGCTAGATTGCAAGTGTACTGCTGGATGTGTCTGTGTCAACCAATTCAGTTTTTGTTTTTGTATCCCTTGTTCTGACAGTTTTAAATCAGTCTGTTTTTTCCATCTTGTTACTTTTTCTCCTAAATCTGCCCATTTGACATTTTTGTTTTTTGTCAAGCTGACATGTGGTAACCGATTTGATCTATACAATGCAAGGAATTTTTGAGGTAATGAACAGCTAACTACACTGTTCCCCTCAGTATCCCAGTACAAAGTACGCAAAACCAATCTAGTTGCACGATTTTTAAACAATTCTTGCTCATACTCTCTATCGGGTCCTGGTGTAGTACAGTAGTATAGAGTACAGTGTAACAAATGCTGTCAATCAGTGTCAAGGGAGGGGGCTTTACTGATGGCTACATTTATCAGTTTCTCGGTTACTGCCCCTGGACCAGTCGTGACTAGGTCCTGGCTGTACCAGTAAAAAGTTTCACCCTCCGGTCTCACTACAAAGGTATCCATTTGTCTCTGTGCCTCCATACCTTGTAAAGTTGGAACTACTGCTATGCCAAATATCTGCATAAGGTTCCTGCCCAATAGGTTTACTGGACACTTTGCAGAAACAACTATTTTACTTTTTTGGGTCATACCTGAAACAGGGTCAATTATTGCTATATCATGAGAAAGTGGTTCCCTGTACAGCTGTCCATTTGCGGCTTTTACTAGTATATAATCAGGTGATTCTGAATGTTCTGGTAACTTGGAGGGGTGTATCAAAGTCCGTGACGCTCTTGAGTCACACAGGAATTTGACTTCCCTTCCCTCCACCAGAAGTGTAACTTCCGGTTTCGTATCTGCCAAGTAGAGCTCTAAGCTTAATAATGCTAAGTCCAAAATTTCACTTTCTTCATTTTCCATATCTACTTGCACTTCCTCTACTCCTTCTGTCACATTTACATTTGCTTTTTGTTTATTAACTTTTCCTGATGATTTCTGACTTTCACTTGATGTATTCTCACTATCATATAGTCAGTCCTCATCTCCCTTATCTTCTGTAATTACCTTTTTGTTTTGCCTACAATCCCTTGCTAGATGTCCTTTTTTCCCCGCACTTGAAGCATTTACCTTTTTTTTCCTCTCTTTAAAATCTTCTGATCGTTTGTCAGACTGTTTGTTTTCCTGGGCATTTTTTTTGCCCTTTTTACCTGACTGTAATACAAATACTTCATCTCCGTCTTCAGCAGTGAAGACTTGCGCCTTCTTTTTCTTTTTACTATTAAAATGTCTTTCAGCATGTCTAGCGTATTCGAGTAAGGCTTGTAGCCTCCCTGTTCGATGGTCTATTATATGCTTCGTAATGAAGCTACAAATAGGTGCAATGCAACCTTTTAAAAATGCATTTTTTAATTGTTGTTCATATGGGGAATCATTTGTTTGGTTCTCAGGAACCGACATACCGCTATGATTATTAAAACATTCTAATAATCTAGCATAATATCCATCTATTGTCTCATTTTTCTGTTGTATGCATTGATTAATGCAAGTCCAGTCTGCTCTGGGTTTCCATTTCTCAGAGATTCGGTCTGTTAGACCTTTCACTCTGTTGTCTAACTCTGCATCACTATGTGGGAGTGGTCTAAGCTCTGCATTACGAGGATTCCAGGTGCCACAAATCATGTGCCAATCTGGACCTATAATTTGTCTTACTACTTTTTTTACTTCTTTCCCATTCAAGTGGTAACTCAACCTCATGCCTTGCAAATCTTTTAAAAATTTCGTAAAATTAACTTTCGGATGGGGGATTCCCTCAGTAGCCTTCCGGATGTCCTCCGGTGTCCATGGTCTATATACTAAGAGTGTTGGGTCCTGCCCTTCCTGTCCTGCCTGAGGATTTGGAACTTCTATAAGTGGGCATATTTCTTCCTCACTCTCATCCTGTAGATTTCTCTCTATTTGGTATGATTCTGTGTCCCTATGTGTTTTACGTGTTCGGGACCTAGTTTCAATAGGATCTCTAACAAATGGTTGTGGTCTTGCTGAAACTTCAGGATAACGCGGAGGCGGACCAGCCTGTCCACTCGCTTCATATCCTGAAAAGGGTAAGGGAGGGGCAAGGGAGGAGGAGGAGGAGCTGTTGCTATTACCAAGTTATTATCCTCTTTGTCTAAAAATAATGTTTTTGAATTTTTAAGCTTCTGTTCTCTACGATTTGCTTCCTCAATCCACCTGTGTGCTTGAGGAATGCCTAATTGGCGTTGCTTTTTTGCCTGACCTCCTGTATCAGATTTAAGCTGTTTAAGGAGTTTAACTAGTGAAGTTTTATCTAGTTTACCATCAAATTCATATTTACTAACCCATTTCGTAAAATACCGAACGTTATCAGAGCGTTGTAATTGCATGTATTTTGCGTCTTCGGTTAGGGGCGGATCTCGCGAGGTTTTAGTGCACTGATTACCCATGTCAAAGAAAATGTTACGTAACCCTTTTTTATCACGTGATATCAAGTTCTCAGTTCCTGTTTACAGTTTATCTAGAATAACTGCCTACCTTATTCTGTTACCCTGATCTATGACCAAATATACAGTACTTCCTTTTGTCCCTGATCTGCAAAAACAAATCTTGACAACAATATACTGTAACCTAGTCCCTGATCTAAAACAGAAAAAAGGCAAATTCTTCCTACCTGAGCCTCCGGTATTGAACTGTTCAAGTTCCGCTTTTCGGCCACAGATCAGAAAGTGGCCAGCCTCTTTACACATGACAATTCAGTCGGAGGTCTTTTTACTCAAGAAGAACCATTTTGGTAACTTCTCCTGCGCAGTATTCGACCACCGATACGCTCTGATCTGCGGCTTACCAAGGGAATTCCATCTACGAAGGACCAAACTGTTAAATAAAATTAAGAATTCAATACACAGGAGGTTCAGATTCAAAAGTTTACTAGTGTACACCAGGAGGCAAAAATGTACAAGTACAGAATTTTGTCTGACACGAAACAGGAAGCACACAATTTTATATAGGTTTAACATTTAAGCTATGCCCACCTTACTGACGTAATATGTCACAGGGCATCTACATCACTTTAGCTTACAAGCCTTTATTCATTAAATCTGCTGATGCTGTATATTTTAAAAAACGTTTCCTCTAGATACAATACGGCCTTGCTATCCAGCTGGTCAGTCATAATGAATTCTGTAAAGTTACTTGTTCAAGGTTTCATATCAGTTTGAATACAATAGCAGCTTCAGTCTTTTAATGCACGTCTTTGTTCTCTGTTACACTTTCTCACACAGCTGCATGCTATCTTAGTAACACATATACAAGGCCAAATCATTCCAACAGGAAAGAGCAGAAGATTTCATTATTTCACACATTTAATTTCCTGACCCAGCAGATAATCACTTGTGAAAAGCATAAACATTAAACTTGCTAAGCTAGCATTCTGCCAGGGTCAGAGATCAGCTTTGCTTCAAGCCACACTGCAGTTTCAAAACTACTTCACATTTAGACATGAATTAATTTTACTACTATATGATTAATAGAATAAAATGCATTATATACTACTTTGCTTTTAAACTAGCATTTCTCATGTATTCAAATACACATTTTTTTAACACTTTGCTAGTGATGAACAGAGTTCTTTAAGGTAAGTTCTTTTATTTCTTTACAGGCTACAGATCATGAGCAAAATGGATTTGCTTTAGATTATTTCATTTCTGTGATACTGCAGAGTGTGTCTGGCATTTAGTTCTGTTAAGGTATTTATTTCTTGTCTAAGGTATTTCGTGAACGGACTTTGAATACCTTGTGAACTTTCTGGTACTTACTGCAGAGTGTGTGTGGAAATGGATTTAAGGTACTGCTACTGCAGATTTCTGCTTTGCTAGTGATGAACAAGAGTTGTTTTAATTGATTATTTGCAGGCTACAGCTCATGTGCAAAACGGTTTTGCTTTATTTCATTACTGCGATACTGCAGTGTGTGTCTGGCGCTTAGTTCTTTTAAAGTATTTAAGGTATTTATTTCTTGTGGTATTAAGTGAATGGAGTTTGAACAGCTCTTGAACTTTATGGTGCTTACTACAGAGTGCGTGTGTGGAAACAGATTTAAGGTACTGCAGAGCAAAACGGATTTGCTGTAGTTTCTTTCTGCTTTGCTAGTGATGAACAGAGTTTTTTAAGGTATTTATTTATAGCAAAACAGATTTGCTTTAGTTTATTTCATTTCTGTGATACTGCAGAGTGTGTGTATATTTATTTCTTGGAGTTCTCTGTCTTTTGCTTTAGTTTATTAATGGAGCCAAGTTGGAAGTGTTGCTTCAGCTCTTTACTCAAATGAGCACGCTTTGTGGAAGTGTCTGGTTTCTTTCTGCCGGTTCGTCGTCTCGTAATTCGAACAAGCTTTGTGCTCTGGCTGATGTTTTCGAAGAAAGGAATGGGATTTCTTTGAAGATTGGAAAGGATTATTTCTGGCAGAAGTGTGTGTGTGTGGTAATTGTATAAATGAGTGACAGTGGTTTTAAAACATCTCCAAGTCCTAAACCTTAGTGTAATTACCCACCCCCATGTGCTCCAATGGTACTGGAACTTGAGACTTAGTCTTGGTATTCAAATAACATTATCTTTCCACAGTCATATCCTTAAAAAGAAAAGTGTAGATTAGGTTGGGCTACAGGTAGAAATTTGCCAGATGTGGATAAGCATTTTTGTTTAGCTTAAGATGAGAAGGACTGCAAGCCATGGAGTCTAGAATATTGCAACACTCCTCTGAACGGTGCTGATTATGGTTACACCTTAGATGGGTAATAATCAGACTGAAAACTAGAGCATGCTTTCATTTTTGCAAACTGATTACAAAGCTATTTCTAAAATTGTGAGTCAAAGACTAGTGTCATTTGATCACACCAACCAAACCCTTTATTAATCCATGCAGCCAAGGCTAGGTCAGTATAGAGAAGGAAGTAATTGGAGCTCTGGTGTTTGCTTTTGAACGTATTACAAAACATGTGTAAGTGCTAAAGGCACTGCTAATTTTGTTTCATGCTCATAGGCAGAGCAACAGTGCCTATGATTGTCTTGATTTTTGACTGAACACTGTATAGGCACTTTATAAAGTTCTGGCATTTTTAGGCCCTAATTACAATCACTTCCTTGCAGTGACTACTAAGACAAAACAGCACAATGCATGAGGTATTATACAAGTTCACAAGGTCAAGGAATATAATTTAATAAAGCCATGAAGGTGTATCAAAGAAAATAACACATGATGTATGTTTCTTGTTTTGTGTGCAAGGGGCCATTGATTTGAAAACAGCCCAAAGGTAATCTTTATCCACCACTGGCCAGATGCATTTTCTTTGGATGTGGTGTGGGTTTCAATGATGTTTCAATGAATGAGTTTCAAGGGCAGAGAAGTTTTAATGCCAAGTCTGTTTTCATTGTGAGACAGTATTGCTTTACCAGATGTCTATTACTGTTTGCGCAGTGTTGTGCTGTAAAATGTAAAAAATAACATTCAAATCATTGCAGAAGTAAAGCAGTATGCACACATTAGTGTTTATGGTAAATGAGGCGAAATAGCCAGGTAATGGGACATCGGAATGGCTGCAGGGGGACTCTGGTGCCATATTTTGGTTGTCTGTTCTTCAGTTTGCGTTTGAAAGTTGGTGTCCCACAATTCCATTGGAGTGGGTGGGTTTACATAATTACATATGCAGATTAGATGTTAATCAGCGTACAGATTTGTACCTATTTTTCATGGGCCTTGTCCAGATTTTTGATGTTTCCAGGTTGAGAGGTATGGTTGTGTCAGTACAGCAGTTGGCAAACCATCAGGTGACATTGGGAGTTATGGCCAACTTGATACATTTCACTATGATTCCAGACTGGGGGATGGCATTGAAGGGCTTGGTGAGGTCCAGATAGGCTGTGTGAACCACCTTACCCTCATCCACGGCTCTGGAGATGGATTCACAGTTGTCATTCAGGTTGAGGTGACATGATTGGCCCTTCACAAACCAAACCTGGTTAGCATCCAGTGTTTGCAGGTTGCCAATGCCTTTGTTTTACTTTCCATGATAATACATTCCATGGCCTTGCAGATCAGGCATGTCGTACTGCTGGGACTGTAGTTCCCAGAATCCAAGGTGGATCCCCCCTTGTGGACTGGGATAACTGTAGCTGTGCACCACACAGTGGGCATGAAGCCTGAGTTTTGGCTATGATTAGACATGGCACGTAGGTGAGGTGCAAGTGCAGTTTGTAGCTCATGTAGTACACAGCCCGGGATGTTGACTGGTCCCAAGACTGCTGTTGTCATAGCTCAGTATAGTGTGGTTTGCACCTATGTGGCCATTACTACCAGCCTATGGTAATCTATCCATATTGAGATGGGCCAGTTGGGGGTTGGGAGGGGGGTGCAGTTGGCACTGAATCGATCTGCCAGGATATTGGCAATATCCCTGGGAGGAGTAGATTTAGTACCATCCTGTTGTAGCTCACAGCAGTTCTGAGCATTGCCATTTAGATTCCTCACATAGCTATGGAACGGCTTGCAGTTTTCTTTGTCATCTGTGGCTATATTATATTCATAACTAGCTTTGGCGGATGTTATGAGGGGTCTCTGCCTCTTACTGTAGCTGGTAAAGGAGTATCTTGCATCCTGGAAAGTCCCCCATGTCTGCAAGAGTTTCCTCCTTTTGTTGTACAGTATGTTTATGGCAGGGGGCCACCACATTGGCATCATTTTGTTGCATGGTGAGCATCTTAGTTCACTATTGGATGGCACAATTCATGTATGAGTGGATGTGCTCGTACAGTGCCTTCATGTATGATTCAGCAGTTGTCCTTTCAGTTCCCATCTGCATGGGTGTCATGATGTTAGTCACGTCTGACATGTGTAGCATGACATTGGTTTTGGAGATGTGTGTTACGGAGATTTCCTTACTGGGGTGTGGGGGAGGGATGTTGAAGTTAAGGGTGATTAGCTCATGGGCATACCTGGCCACCGATGGGGTAACCATAGGTGTGGAGCATTTATTTCCCATGGTGGTAATGACCAGGTCTAGGATATTTGAGCCCTTGGTGGGACTATGGGTTACTTCATCCAGGGCACTGGGAATTACGACTTTCAAGAACCGTTGGGCATAAATGTTGGTACACAAGTAGTTTTCCCAGTTAAAAGCAGGGTAGTGTAAGTCACCCAGTATTAGCATGTTTGCTTGTATCATAATATTTCACAGTATGTTTCAAAGGCAGTAGTGGGTATCATGGGGCATGGTGCGGGATCTGTTGCAAGCTATACAGTTTGGAATGCAGTCTAACCTACTGTTAGTTGCACTGGGGGTATTTCAGACACATTCTGTTGGGCAAGTAGCCTGTGTTGTGAATATCCTTGATGAATATGGAGACTCTTCCACCTTTATTGTTTTGGTCCTGGTTTTGTGGCCAACAGGTGTGGTGAGAGCTGTACCTGGTATTGCAGGTCTCTGGAGGCTTGGATCAGGTCTCTGTTACTGCACAGTTATCAATGTTCTCCATTTGTAGGTGTGTGTAGTGACTGTAAATAGTTTCAACAGCACTGATCTCTACACAGACAAACACACACTTGTCATGTCTGGGAACAGAACTCCTACCTAGCTAGTTTCTCACACTAAAGCTTTACACAGTTGTTGTACATGCCACAGAGATTACTGGGCAACTCTTTCCCCAAAGGTGTATTTTAAAGTGAATTACATCAGCAGGCATGCCAAAGCAGGGCACTTGCAATTGTAGTGAGTGTGACTGGCCTAAAAAGGATTGATGCCCACACAGACAAACACAATTGTCACGTCTGGGAATAGAACTCCTATCTAACTAGATCATCATACCACAGCATTACACAGCTATAGGAAGCACCACAGAGATGACTGGCAACTACTTCCCCAAAGGTGTGCTTCAAGGTGAAGACATCAGCCATAGTAGGGCAATGGGAAGTGCAGTGTGTGTGCATGGGCCATAACCCATTCATCTAAAGGCAGGCACACCACACTCAGGCACACACAGGTTTATATACCACAGGTACATGTGGACAACTGCTAGATTACTACTGACTTGTACAGTCATGTTGCACAGTTAGCACTAGCACCACAGACCCTATAGTGCTGAAGGATTCCAGAGGCAAATGTCTATGGTGATTGACATTTGCATATCATGTGGTTTTAGCCAATTGAATGTGTGCTGGGTGGGACAGACCTCTTGATGGAAGGCTCTTTGTCATTGTCACTGTCTTCCACACATCTATGTATGTATGTGTACTTTTGGCCTATTATAGTGTGCTGTCCTTGGATATATGTGTGTATTCCTATCCAATATGTGTGCAAAGCATGACTGGTGCGTACTGAGGAGTGTATGCACTAACATCTGCGACTGTCAGATATGTATGATCCACTGTTGTTGCCAGACATGGGCTTCATTTCTTTGTGTGTGCATGCCCAGTATGACCTTTCAGTATTTTGTTGTCTGACATGACCTTCATTTCTCTTGGGAGCATGCCCAGTATAACCATCTGTATTGAATGTGTTAATCTATTCCAGGTAGATTGTACTCCAGTGCTGAGTTTTGTGTTCTACACCTACAGCTAGCAAACTGTTTCTGCAAGATATCTGTAGATCAGTTGACTAATATTGGTTCAAAAAGGGAAAAGGATAGTGGGTTACTGTAGGTAATTGTGTCTGTGCTGCTCCTGCTACATGGTCCTGGTGTTAGCAGAGTAGTAGAGATATTCAGACATATGGACTGTTATACACTGTGATGTTTTATGTCATCAAGTACTGTCAGTTAGACATATTTGCTTGCAGTGCGGTCCTGGGGAACACATGAAATGCAGCTGTGTGCAGTATTGTGGTCAGTAGCCTACATATTCTTGCTCAATAATGCCATTCTGGAGTGGAAGCTGCAGACACTTGCTGCTGGGTCTGTGTAAATGGTTCAGCACCTTGGTACAGTGGTGGCAGAGGATCCCATGCTTGTACATCCATCAACGTGACAGTATGGCCATATCCTGCTGTGGCCATACCTCAAAGCTGTACATATTCACACAGGTTACCTAGAGGCAGGGGTCATAATTCTGGACATTACCCCTACACATTGTGGTTTACGAGCAGGTTTGTAGCCACCCATTCTTGTGTTTGCAGCCAGGGATAGTATGTGTACACAACTGAGTTTTGGAATTCACACACCCCATGCAGCCCATGCTCCCACCCCCTCCCTATTATTCTATCCTCTTCCATACATTATGGGAACATTATCTGATATGTTCCCTATAGTTATCATCTCATCACAGCAGTTATTTGGTGTTGGTCCACAGGTCATGCAGTAGGACATGGTGGACATGTTACTGTGATTTGTCCACATGGCCTTGCATTTGGGTTCTGTGGATTGTGTTATGTTGTTATTTGGGAGTCCATGACATAACATATATTGGCAGTACGGGTGAGACACAGGCCTTTGGCTGAGGACTGTAGGCCATTTGGTAGTTATGCAGGCCAGGTGTGGCAGGCCGTTGCATTCTGTCACTCCTACAGTCCCAGACTATTACACACTATATTCCCCTGGGGTGACAGGGTAGGTATGCAAGGTGTGCATGCCAATACATTCTGTCAGTATTGATCCAGTGGTGTGGATGCTGGCAGGGTGCTGCTTACTGCTAGGGACACACCTGCATGGGACACCTGTTCTGCATGCTGCATTCTTTCGCTATTGCCATAAACAGATGGGGGTCATATTGTACTCATTCCCAACAGCAGGGATAAGACCAGAGAGATACCTGTGGATGGTGGTGGAGTGAGCTGGGTGCATGTGTGCTATGGACACTACTTCCATCTGACTCACAGATATGCATGGGACATTCCACTTATGCTGGCTTGTGCAGGGACATTGGCTGTTTCTCAATACACCATTCCTATGACCTTTGTAGTCTGCCAGTGTATGGCCAGATGACATCAGTATTCCCTACTACAAGCATAGATAATGTTCATAGGTTCATAGATATAGGTTCATAGATTACTACTAGGCTAACTACCCTTGTGGGACTTGCCAGTTATCCCATGTGAGAATCAAACCCTGCAGCTTGTGTTCGTAAGGTAAACACCTTAACCATTATGCCATCCTCCCACCCCTGCAAACATGTATGTACAATTCCAGGGGTGTGTCCATTTGACAGTTACATATTATACACTGTCTACCTGGGGTACTTCCTCTTGTGTACTGCTTCTATATCGGGCCAACATGCATGCCATGCCCATCTTTCAGATTGTGACACATATTACTTCCGAACATGTACTATGGCTTTCTGCTGGAATGTGTTATACTGGGAAGCATTGTGTTTGGCACTGCAGTTGTGAGAACTTGCCCTTGTCATTGGCAGTACTGGGCAATGGCCACCAGGACAAACCTCACCATGCATACATACTGACCACTCTCACACGATATACGACACACACCAACCTAACACACGCAGACCTGCATATTGTACACATGCTACAATCTATCCTGCTACCTTGGCCAGCTCAAGTAATCTGTGATCTACTGTTATTATACCTACACATACATGTTACTACATTTCTACACTGGATTGGGGGGGGGGGGGGCACACCTGACTGTTTCTAAATTTCTACATAGGATTGGGGGGGGTCACACCTGACTGTTACTACATTTCTACATAGGTTGGGGGGCACACCTGACACTTGTACACATTTGCTATGACTGTACTGGTATGTCAGGTACTCCATTTCATTCTGTATTCTAACCTATCATGCTGACTAGAGGCATATCAGTGTACTACAGGTCTTAGGTATGATTGACCTACATTTCATTTTCTGACTTCTTACCCTTCAGAACTAACATCCCACTGCCTGACCTGTTGTAGTCTGTCTCTGTAGGCCTGGGGGGGATGTTACCCATAGCCATCAATCAGAGGCCTTAGCACAGCCTTTGTTTGTGTTTGTCTATACCTGTCCTGCTGGCAAAGACTGTTATTATGTATGTGAGCCTCCCTGACTGGCATGTGTGTGTCATATGGACACACGTGGCCCAGCACATTTCCTGCAGTGAGTTTTGTCACCTTGACTAGTACTGGCTACTATGGTGACACCAGTATTTGTTACAGATCTCATGTTGCCACTATAGGTGTCTACTATCTTCTGGCATCCCATTCAGCCACCTGATTCCCTTGCATGCTCACATCTATACCATACATACAAGTAACAACACATACTACTCCATTCTGCAATTGGTAGGAAGAGTGACTTACCTTGTGGCTGTGCCAGTATTAGGGATGGTGCTGGCGGGCTGACTATGACGGATGCACATAGTACACTCCCTATACATGGTTAAGCACAGGTAGTGTCCATGTTTGGCATCCCTTTTACTGTATGTGCGAGTCAGAGAGAGGTGTCATTCCTTGGGTCCCTACTGTGTCAGTGTATGTGCTATGCGTTGCATCTTTGCCAAGGCCAGGGCATACTGGGCACGCTTCCTTCTGCCTACTGCGGCAGGTGCAGGTTGTTCCTCTATCAAGTCACTCTGTGCCTGTGCAAGCCTTGATAATGGTGGGGGGGGGGCTGTGTGGCCCTGCCCCATGCTGTTCCTGCTGCAGCTGTTTCCGCAGGATCATATTGTGTAGCATGGCACATACAATGACAATTTCGGTACATGTAGCTGGTGAGTACTGCAAGGCTCCACCGGATGTGTCCAGGCACCAGAACCATGACCTGAGCATCCCAAACACATGCTCTATTATGATTCTGGTCTGTGCGTGTGCCTCATTATGGAGTTCTTGTTCGGGTGTGTATACATTTCTGATGGGTGTCATCAGCCACGGCTCCAGTGTGCAGCCAGCATCCCCCACTAGGTGACCATAAGGGATGTCCCCACTGGCAAATCTCTGGTACTGCTGCATCATATGCCAGATGTGGGAGTCATTATAGCTTCCGGGGCAGCCAGCACAAGCATTCATTATAATGCCCTGGGCATCACACATGACCTGGCAGTTGATGGAGGGGAAGCCCTTGCGGTTGATGTAGACCCTACCCTACTCACCGGGTGGTGCTTTGATGCATATGTGTGTGCAGTCTATAGCACCCACTACCTCAAGGTATTCTGCTATTTGGTGGAAGAGACGCATATTGCTGGCCAATGCCTCATGGGTGTTGGGGAAATATATGTGCTCGCCGGTATGTGCTGACATAGCATCCAGGAACTGGTGGAGGACCCTAGATGCTGATGCCTGTGAGATCCCCATGATATCCCCAGTTGGCTTTTGGAAGGTACGCTAGTATTTTTAGGCCTAAACATACCTTGGTATCCACTGGGATGGGTCCCCCCAGGTTATTTCTGTGTGTCAGGTGTGGCCAGCACAGCTCAGCAATTTGCTGTAGGAGGTCCCTGTCCACCCTATCTCCAGCTCATGTAGTCCCTGGTAGGTTACCCTGGGTCTGTACACTCTTCTCCGTCTCCTCACTGTGGATTGGTTGACAGCATTCTCATCCTCACCACCCTCAGCCTCTTCCACATGTTGATGTATGATAGCTGCTGCAGCCCCTATCACTTTGTTGCTTCTGTTTGTTAAATTCCCCGCTTGTGTACACCGGTGGTGTAGTGTATGTGGGAAAAAAGTAAGGTGATTGCATAGTTTATAGTGGTGTGCTGGGCTGGGCTGCTGCCTGTGTAATTGGCTGATTATGATACATTTCACCTGCCAGCTATGCTAGTTCTCCTTGATTACCTTCCTACTGCTGTTTTCCCTTCCCATTGCCTTCCTGTTTAAGCCTGGGGCTGCAGTGTGCAAACATAGTGCTCAGATCTGCACAGAGCTGCTATTTCCTGGTTTACTTTTTTTTCCCTTTAAAACCCAGTGCATGGCACGCGCACCCATTTAGGCAATGTAAATAATGCTAGGCAGCCTCAGACACACCCCCTTGCTTACCTCTGCTAAGCTAAGGGCAAACCCGAGCCACAGGGCTCCAATAAGCTTATAGTATGCCTGACACACCCCCTATGATGTCAGCTAGTTCTTAGGCTTGAACCATGCTATTCCTGCACTTACATGGTTGGGTGCTGGCTAGCATTGAGGGGAAATCTGGGATTCAGTATCATTCCCCTCATTTGCATAGGATTGCCTGCTAATGCATAGTTACAGGTCCCACACTGAGCCTTTCCCCTTAGCAACAACTATTCACTGGCCATGTTGTCTTCTGCCTACCATTGAGTATAATGGCAAACTAGTGAATTTGGTTAAAATGCTTATTTCAGTTTTTTTTTTATTTTCGGCCCAATCCCATTTGCGTGTTGCTGCCCTAGACTTAAACAGCCAAAATCGTCTAAAAAATAAAAGTTGTTTTATTTTTTTTGCCAACTGTTTTCCATACCATTGGCATGCTTTACACAAACTATACACCCTTTATTTGGAGCTGTCATGGCTCTGTTTTGTAGTTTACAGAAATGCACTCGGTTACTATCCAAGTACATTTCTGCACACTACACTAGTCCTGCACGGCCAGCTGCCAGCTTCCTGGATCACAAATTCACCTCATTTGCATGTTTTTCACCTACAAATGGGGTAATTTGCATACAGGAACTGTGACCATGCAGGAATAGTGCAGGAGCGCTCCTACATGTCCCTGGAGCTTATTCCTGGATTGCACGGCAGCCATATTGCCTCCTGGAGCTCCTGCACTATTCCTGCACGCCATGCAGAGTTTCTTGAATCCAGGGGTTGGTCTATGGTAGGTACAGATATATTCACTTTTGGGAACAGAAATGGTGTCAGTTACTTGTTTATGGGAAGTTAAGTATCTGCTGGATACTAAATTAACTGGTTATCCATTAAGATCAAAGCACATTATGCCATGGAATACTAGACATTTTTATTCATAACAACAGATCTAGTACCTTTCTGAAAATTTGAAAACTTACAGCAGACTGAAGGAAATGTAAGCACAGAACCTCATCAATGGATTTCACGTGAAACAGTTGAAAAGTAAAATCCACAGTTGTTGCAACGAAATGTCTACTGACAAAAAACAAGCAGATTTTCAGGACCTATATTAAGCTATTTTAGATTACCACAATGCACTGTCATCACAAGCAATGGATATAAGCTGCAGTACTGTTACACTGCTGTGGGAAAAACATGAAAGATTTAAAAAAAAAGAAAAGATGCAACATTATCTTATGAAGTAAGTATTATTATTAAATAAGGGGAGTGTATTTTCCCATCAAACACTTTTGTGTGAAGCAGATTCTTTTCAATTCCAGCCCATGCCTGATAGAGTCACTGTCATGTTTTTGGAAGGAACGTTTTTTTATTCCAAAAAATGTATTCTATTTGCAGAAGAAAGAAATGTGTTAGTCATTCACTTTAAACATGACTATAGGGTGAAATGAAACAATTAATATAATAATTTTATGCCAAAATCCTACTCAGTCAGTGTTCTAAAACCATGGTCCAATAATGTAGTTTTAGGAAAAGCATGTTTCCAATCTTGTGTTCATAATACTGTTTCATTTATTTATATATTTATTTTCTTTCTGATATGTCTTTGTTTTAATAATGATAATCCCAAGTGATTGTCTTAAGGAATGTTGCTTAAACAGTATGTTTCCATGATGAAATTAATGAATGCGCATGCATTTCCCTATTTCTACTTTGAGGAAAAAAACTTAATTCACTAATATAAATGAATATGCAGGTAGCTTGATGTGTTTGCTGTAAAATGCCTCGCACTATTTTTAGCATGGTCTATTTTTAAGGTAATATAAGAGCAAATGCAAACTCTAAATCACAACATGTATCCTTCACTGAACACCTCCTGAGATTTAAACTTGAAGGTTGTCATACTAGAAATGTATGACACTGTGTATTTGAAACATACAATTATTACTGATAAAATAAACTCAACATAACAGGATATAATGCCTTTCATTACAACTTGAAACTCAGCTTTCCAAAAAAAGAAACAAAAACAAAAAAAAACCCACAATAACAGCTGAGATGGTTTTAACTAAAGCTCTATCATCCAGCTGATTTGCAGTATCAAACCTCATCTAGGGGAAGGCATCCCAGCTTACCTGCTTATCTTACAAAAGTAAACTTGTTAATTATCTAAATGTTGATCTGTTTTACTTACAATTATTAAAATTATACAAATTTGCTAACACACCCATAACTGTCTGTGTCTGTTGCAAGAAACATGCTTTGCAATGATGCAGATGGGCATATTTTAATGGTGTAGCACCCAGTAAATAAGCCAGATAATTTATATTACAAAAAAAACAAAACTGAATAAATTATCATGAATACAGCAAAGCATTAGACTTGGTAACTATCTACATTACTCTTTCTAAGTAATTTATTATCATACAGTAGTTATATTTTAAAACTTTAGAAACCATAGGAACAACAAATATAATAATACATATTTTACAGGATGTACTCTACCACTCGACCTCCGCTACCAACCCCACTTTGTTGAACAAGGATCAAACATAATTATAGTGCATGGAGCATGGTGATTATGCTCCAAAACTGCAAAAAAGACAAACCAGTTAAGTACTTTTATAGTGTGAAACCCAGTCTTAGCAACTGATAAGCACCCTTGCTTCAGTTGTTAAGATAGGGTATCTCACTAGGCAGTTAAAACTGCCACCAGTGGCCAGGAAATATGAGTGGCAGAAATAAAAGCAGATTTTTTTGTCTGCCTTTTGCCTGTTCCAGTAATCTGGCCTTCACTTTCCGCAACATATGACATCATGATACACTGTCATTTCATTTTGACAGTTTTCACTAAGTGCTTTATAGCTTTGAAAACTGGCAAACAGAGCAGATAAAGCTCCATGCACTACAAAGAATTATGATCAGGTCTCTGATCATAACCCTTTATTATGCGTTTTCAACATGGTTGCCAAGATTCACTGTTGCTCGTGAAGTCAATTTCTTGGCATCCATGTCTCAAACATAATATAATCTGGTTATAATCACAGAATTCATAATAATTTTCTGTATTATTTTTAAGTAAAGCAAGCATAACAATTAGCATTCATACAGAGCATAAGATATCAAACATTCCCTTATTAAAGTATAATGTGGATTGACTCATAATCATGTATCTTAAAGTCAGCTAAATTCCTCTGTGGTATTTTTTGTTTGTTTGTTTTGTTTTGTTTTGGTGGGGGGAGGTCAGATATATCTGGTGTCTCCTGCACTTTCTGTTCCAACAGCTCTCTTATTTAGATCTGGCTTGCAAATTCTGGTATACACATTAGTACAGCCAAAAACTAAAGACATACACTGGGATACAACAAACTCCATGCAGGGCTGGCACAAAGCCTACACAGAGTTTATATGTTTGCATGGCAGTGTGTGATGAGCTGTAGTGTGCAATGCATAGTAATTATGCATGGCCTGTCTAAGCCAGGTTTCAAGGCCAGCAACAATGTTGCTGGCCAGGAAACCACATAAGTAAATGCAGATATAAATTCTGCATAAATCAGAGCAGCTACGGTCTGTGAATTTTCACAGAATGCCACAGTGATCACCAGGACTTCACAGATAGCTGTTAATGTGTTAGTGGAACACATCAGCAAAGAGGCCAACATAATGAGGGGACATATAACCAGAAACAGGGACATATCTGACATAGATATCACATAGAAATGTGTTAGAATAAAACTCTCTCAACCTCTTATAGCAAGAAATCTGGACAAAGCCATAAATAATGGGAAGACAAAGGCCCCAAACTAGGGACAGATTTTTAATATTGCTCTTCCAAAAATAGAAAGTTGAAAGAATAATAGGCTTTATAATGCAATGATTTATCTGAAGAGCATGAAGTATGAAACTCAAATGTCTGCCATCAGTTTCTGACTTGAATCTGCAATGACATGCCAATGATTTTCCAAAAAACCAACATGTTATGAGGAAAATCAGAAATATGAGATCAAAAGTGGACATTCTGCACAAATCAAGACCGTTGAGAGGTATGATCTCAAATTTACATAATAGGGACTCACATCAGTCCCAAGGTCATCCTAGTCATATGGCAGAAAGGCATAAATTTGATAAGGAAAACATCTGGACATCCTGGGAATAATTGAACAGTTGAGAGAAATGAATGTGAAGTATATGGTCCAAACACATTACAGGACAGTGTACCTACAGTCCAGTGTACTATGATATCCCATTCCTGGCACTGTGTACTGAAGCTGTGGTAATGATCTGTAATGGGACATGGACTGCCATGTAAAATGAGCACTCAGGGGAAGTGTGTGTACTGAATAGGGACACACACACACATGAATTGTAGGAATGAACACAGGGAAAGAGGACAGGTGAAAATATTTAATGTACAGCAGAGGATGACATGTCAGTGGAAGATGGTTGTAGCAGCAACACCAATCACATATCTATATGGTACAGTAGGGACTGTACAGTGAAAAATGTGTTTTATACGACTATCACATAAAGTGACATAATGACGGGGAGGATATCTATGTTAGTTAAGCATCTTTACATGAATATAGAGGACCTTTATCAGGGATTTGACATACACTTCGAGTAGGGTGCATAT
Organism: Protopterus annectens; assembly: GCF_019279795.1. Classification (NCBI taxonomy): domain Eukaryota; kingdom Metazoa; phylum Chordata; order Ceratodontiformes; family Protopteridae; genus Protopterus; species Protopterus annectens. Next base: position 244,589,460 of record NC_056734.1, read on the forward strand.
TGTGAAGCTGTGCAAACTGATATGCCTGAATAAGAGGTCACTCTCAGCAGAGATCTCCAGCAAGGTGGTCACAGGTAAAGGCTCATGTAAAACATTACAAGAGACAGCCACAATCATTGATAGTATCAGAATAATACCACCAGTAATCCCATGCCTCTAACATATGTGATTTACAATAATAACAGATGGGTCTGCACACACACACACACACACACACACACACACACACACACACACACACACACACACACACACACACACACACACACGCACACACATACTTTAACAACCATTATGAGACATCCACGTACAATGAAGGTAACTATGCACACTGTCCTGACACACTGTAACATGTGCTGGAAGTGTTAGGAGGGACATTGCTATACCTGTATGCGATAGTATGGACAATACAGGTTAGGTGCTTTGTGTGCATAACATATATATATATATATATATATATATATATATATATATATATATATATATATATATATATATATGTATATGTAGGTCTACTTGAAAACACCGACATGCCAAAACAACGACGACAAGAACACCGAGACCGGATGATTGACAACTTTGATAAGCGACAGTTTAAAAGCAGAAAACTTCACATGCCCGACAAACCACAATCCCGACAATCAACAAAACAAAACAAATACCTTTTCCAGTAAAACACACACACAACACAAGCACACCAAAAACCTTACAAACCTACACTAAACCTTACATACACAACTATCTATGCACTAACCTTAACCCAAACACTAACCCTAAGGTCTGTCACTATCGCACACTTACCTTACCCACACCCTAACCCTAACTCACTTAACCTGCCCCTAACCATAAACTCTGTCACTATCGCACACTTACCTTAACATATCGGTGTTCTCAGCATCGGGCTTTTAAACTGTTGGTCATCTCAGTTGTCGATCTTCCGGTCTCGGTGTTCTCATTGTTGGTGTTTTGGTGTGTCGGTGTTTTCAAGTAGACCCATATATATATATATATATATATATATATATATATATATATATATATATATATATATATATATATATCTATATATATATATCTATATATATATATATATATATATATATATATATATATATATATATATATATATATATATATATATATATATATAAATATATATACACATATACATGGCACAATCTGCTCTGTCATGAATGATATACATGCCATTAATGTTCTGAAACATCTATGTATGTAGTGCGTGCATAAGCAGAATAGGTACCACACATGCATCTGATTAAATAACTTGATTGGTGTTCCGCACCGTCAGACAGTCATGCATATTCCACAGAAGGAATACCTAGGTATGGCCAATAAGCTGTGTGACAGCTCAGTGTGACAAAGGTGGCATAGTTCCATTACACATCACTGGAAGATGTGTCAGGAGGTAAATGAAGAAGGGTGCATTGTACACAGTTATTGGTGTGATGAAGGCTGGGAACCATGAAGGTATTGTGGCCTCTGATGTGGATGTCCTTTACATACCCAGTACATGTGTTACATTCAAGTGAGTATTCAGTACTGTGACCACATACTGGTGGATGTACCACTTACTATCTACACCAGCACAAGGGTCTTATACCTACTGGTCTGATTATAGGGTGTGATGTCGACATTATACTTGGGTGGTGTGTTTGTTACCTGAATTAACAAATCTCCCCATATGTCTTGTCATTGTACATGTTATCATGCCTGTGTCAGCAGTTTTCTTTATGTGTTGCTACTGTAGAGTAGTCACAGTTGGAGTCAATGATTGCCCATATTCTGTAGTCCTTTGGACAGCTGTGTGGACACAGCATGTGTATGTCATCTGTGATGTGCATCACTTAATTAATGCACAGGAAAGGGCCTAGCAGACAGCCCTGCTGTACGGATCTGATCACTGGGCCTGAAATGTAGGTCACGTCACACATTTTAACATAGTTTGAAGCTACGTATGTGATACACTGGTCTATTCATTTGGTAATATAGCTCTTCATGGCCACATATGGCAGTGCTGAGTAAATGCCTCAGTGTGGATGTGTGTCAAATGCCTACACTTTATCAAGTTCCACAAAATGATACTGTAATCATCATGCATGCCCTCGATGACCTCTTTGAGGACATCTATCAGATGTAACAGACACAGACATGACACAGAATTAACAACTCACACAGGGCTGTTGCGCACAGCCAGAAAAGTATGACTAGTGTGCATGTAGAAGAGGTCCATCATTACATGTTGATCCATCTCACAGTCAAGGAAAATATAGAAGAGGTCCATCATTACATGTTGATCCATCTCACAGTCAAGGAGAGTCAAGATGTGTCTATACATGCATGCACCAGGTGCTGTTCCCTCTACTCAGATGGATGCATGTTGATGTACACACTTGTATGGGAATATAACCCATGTGGAGGGTGTGTTGAAGTGTGTACTCAACTGTATAAGGAAGGTACATGTACTGAGTCATGCCATAAGTGATCTGTGATGTTGTCACAGGCCATTGCTTCCATGTGATAGGCCTGAATGAAGGTAAGACAGTGCATACTGCCTATCATTATCTGCTCTAGGGTTTTGACACAATCCCCCATGCAGGTATCAGCAGCTGGGGATTAACTTTTATATCAGTAGATGGATATTCAATGGTCTCACTGACAGAACACATACTGTGAAAGTTGTTGAATCAACCTGTACCAGTAGAGCTGTCACCATTGGCAATCCCGAGGGATCTGTGCTTGGCCTTCACTGTTTGGACTCTATTTCTCAACATTTTAGAGTAAAGTATATGGCCTTTACCTTACCAAGTCTGCTGATTTTTGCATATTGGGTGTGGTCATTGAGTCCACCAATGATGATAACATAGTACAGGGGGACCTAACACAGACAGATTAATGGAGACAAAGGCACATGATCTACAACTAAATGCAGCAGTGTGTCTTTTTTATGTTGTCGATCTGATAAATGGAATTCCATGTTATTCATACCATTGACAAAAGTCCTGCTATGATGACACCCATTGATGCTAGCACTGGGAACACCTGCAGGTAGCAGTCTGAACTTCGACCACAAAGTGTCCACACTGGTATTGAAAGCCTATGTGTGCACATCAAACATCATGCTATCACATGCAGATCTTAGAATTTTATGACAGCACTGTAGTCAAAAGTAATCAGAACAGTAAAAGAGTATAATGTTGCTTTTGGCATGTACCTTACCAGTCACATGCAGCAGCTTGAGAGATCACAGGGCCTTCTCAGCAAGATAACACAGAGGCTGAAAACTATGACATGATGTATGTGGATAGAATTCATGCTGTGTCACTGTACTTGGTGTGTTATAGGATGAGGCGACGTCTACCTGGTCTCCAGGCTAGTGGCTGACCCTGCCCTGGTGAAAGTACTGCATATCCAAAAATCTGATGTAGCTGATGATATGAGCAGTATTTCTGGAGGAGACTATGGTAATAACAGTGTCCCATATACTGGTGTAAACGGCTCTGTATAATGTCAAGCAAGAGCTCACTTACACACAGAGTTGCTTGTAGTGAGAATAGAACCACTACATATCTACGTACACAAGCTGCAAAACCCAGTACTTTATGCAAGTGCCACAGCGCAAGTCTGACTTGGAGTCTGTCAGACAACACTTTATAGCTGATGACATCAGCAATGTCTGTTGAAGAGAACATAGTGTCCCACATGGTGGTGTAAAATGCTCTCTGTAATGTCAAGCAACAGCTCACACACACATAGTTGACTACAGTGAGAATACAACCCCTGCCTATCTAAGTATTTAGACTTCAAAACTCAATACATTATGCTAGAGCCAGGGCACAAGTAAGAATTTTACAATGCTGCAGGATGACATCAGCAGTGCATGATGAAGTGAAGAATTGGGAGGCATGCATGAAATGGATTTGTAGGCATGTGCAGGTATCAAAATACTGTCAGTTCATGGGATTGGAGTGGTAACTATAGGGTTCACACTTTCTGGCTAGAAGCGCGCACACACACACACACACACACACACACACACACACACACAGACACACACACACACACACACACACACACACACACACACACACACACACACACACACACACACACACACACACACACACACACACACACACTTGACGACAGTGAGATCAGCATGGCTACCTATCTAAGTTCATGGACTACAGAACACAGTAATTTACACAAGCACCATGGCACAAGTCTAACATTTGTAAGACTGCCGGTGAACTCATAGTACATGACATCAGCAGGCCATGTGGGGGACAAGATGCTGGGTTGGTTGCATGAAATGGATGTGTAGGCATCTGCAAGAATCAAAATACTGTCAATTCATCGGATTGGAGCAGTAACTGCATGATAAACACTTTTGCTCTTCTGGCTAGACACACACATGTACAGACAGTTGACTGGAGTGAGAACAGACCCCCTACCTATTTAAGTACATAGACTACAGAACTCAATACTTTATGCAAGCACCATGTCACAAGTCTGATGTTTGCAACCATGCAGGCCATCTTATAGGGGATGACATCAGCAGTGCATGTTGGAGAGAAGAAGTTGTAAGGCCTGCATGAAATGGCTCTGTAGGCATGTGCAAGTATCATGGTAACTGCAGGATTCACACTTTTTCTCTAGACACACACACACACACACACACACACACACACACACACACACACACACACACACACACACACACACACACACACACACACACACACACATACACACACACACACACACACACACACACACACACACACACACACACACACACACACACACACACACACACACACACACACACACACACATACACAGTGAGAACAGAACCTCTTCCTATCTAAGGGCACAGACTACAGAACTCAGTACTTTATGTAAGCACCATGGCACAAGACTGATTTTTCTAAGAGTGCAGGTGAACTTTTAGTAGATGACATTAGCAGGCCATGTAGGAAACAAAATGTTGGGAGGCCTGCCTAGGCTCATAGCTTCGTATGTTCATAGGAATCTACTAGCCTTATGGCTCTAAGGTGTTTAGAAGCCTAGTTGTGTAAAAACGCAAGTACCCTTATTGAGCATAGATGGATGGCCATTGTTAGCATAGGTATTTTGTGAGTAGCACCAAATGGTCTTGTCCATGAGGAACATAGGTACCACACCAGAGGTGAAATTACAATCATTCATCCAGTATTCAAGGGTTTGCTTGAACATGGTCATTGAGGAGCACTGTTTGACACACAATGAGAGCCTATTACAGAGGACTGTGAGTTGTTGGGGGATATATCTGTCTCACCAGCATATGCTGTTTACATTACATGCTAGGATGAGAACTCTAGGCTAAGTTATTCTTGTCCCATTTAATTTATAGATGTGCAGCATTTCCAGTAGGGCATGGTCTGAGACTACTCTGTTGGGCACCTATAGGACAACTTTCAGCAGCCTGCAAGATACTGAGTACAGTGACAGGTCTTTCAGTCTTTCCATGTATGTCATGTTTGGAGGGCCTGGAGTCTCCTCTCTGAGGCACAACCTTTGTGCTTTCTGAAATTTTGTGCAAGTGTCTGGTGAGGTACATACAGAAGGAGAATTGTACTCAGTTAGGAATCTGATTAGAGTAGAATACATCAGAGGTATGCCACCCTGGTCTTGGATGTGATGTCCATATGTATGATGTGCACAATACAGAAAGTGTGTGTCACCACTACTGACACATAGTGATGAAAGTGTACACTACTATTAACATGTGTTCCCATGTCTCACAACATTGGGTTTGAGGTTAGAGGGGCGCTATGATTGCCAAAGCGGACAATGAGGCATTGTATGCTTTAAGGTTCAGTCCATAGGTTTGGCACCAATCATTTGTGTGTGGCAGTCCCTTCCGTAATATGTTACCATCACTGGGGACTCTATATTAGTGCATCCAATTACCAGTCATCTGCAAACCTAGTAAGCCGCAGGCCATCTACCATTGCCTAAACTTCAGAGAAGTAGTTTGCAAACAGTTGAAGGACCAGCACAGATCTTTGTGGTATTCTAATGGTAAGTGGCTAGTAGTGGAGGTGCAGACTCCAACCTTGAGAGTGTGTGTTATGTTAGTGAGCCAGTTGCCTATCCCTCTATTACTGTTTGACTTAATTCCCATGTAGGAAATCTTCACTTTGAAACATGAATGGAGATAGTGTCAAAGGCCATGGATAACTTAACATAGGTGGTATGTCCTGTTATCCTTTATCCATGTTGTTGGGGTCAGTATCTAAGAAGTCCAGAATGTTCAATAAACAAGATCTCCCCCTGACAAAAACAAAATGAGTCAGGTTAAAAGTGTTGAAGGTCTCCTACGTCCCTGTGGATATGGTCCATGCTGAGTCCTTCTCTAGCCTTGCAGATAAGGCTTTTTAGGCATATGGGCCAATAGTTGTAGTTCTGCAAGTTACCAGATTAATGTGCATTGCATATCACACAGAATTTGATATTACAGTTTGTAGTGCGGTTGATATATGTGTGGAAAAAGTACTGAGACACCAGGGTTGCAATGCTTGGGGTGGTGTTATCACCTGGATGTATTGTAAATATGTCACATATTGTTAGACAGGGCCCTCGGTTTGTGATATTTCCACATGTAATTTCATGTCAGACACAAGAAATGGACAATAAACAGCAGTAATAGAGCAGAATGTGTACATTTCCATAGTGCAGTGAGTTGCGGGTCTGCACAACTGTTAGCAAGGTGCATACACATGCGAGATACACACACATGCTAGCGCATAGCTAAGCAGTGTACAAATGCGAGCCACATTGCTAAAGTCTGACAGTTAGCACAGAGCCTACAAAATACACCTGCTGCTTAATTGACTCTGTGGCAGCATGTGTTAATGCATTGATACATTCCTTTTTGAGGCGTGATGGTACTAGGTTCAAATACAGGTGTATCCAAAACTTTTAAATACTTTGCATTACAGAGTGATAATTTTATGATATAGGTTCATAGGTTTATACGTTGGTGTTGGCATAATCCAGTGGTGTTAAGTGGCAATGGATAGGGGTAACTGCACCTGTTTGCCGCCACTCACTGTTGCTGCACATTGGTGTATGCTGTGCACCTCCACGCAAACATGGAACCCAAAAAGTGAAGGGCTCCATTGCTTTTTCAGCAACTTATGTGTGGTGTGTATGATTCTATATTTTGACCAGATTAAAGGTGTGAAAATGGGATAGATAGGAAAGTGGTGAAATGGGAAGCAATCAGGGGGAAGAACAAATTGAAAGCAGGACAGGAAAGTGCAGGAGGGAGGTAGGAAAGAACCATAGCTATCTATTTCTTTAACATTGTAAAGTGAACATATGTACAAAATATTAACTAAATTTGGACTGTCGCCTTCAGAAAGACAGAGGTGACCACAACACAATCATGTTGTATAGAAAATTGAACCAAATCAAGTGTGTCAAGAAGTTGTGTGCAAAATGGAGAGCTATGTATCAGATGATTTTTTTTGGTGGGACTGGTGCCCATTTTTTTTCAGAGAGAGAGAGAGAGAGAGAAGAATGCTAAGGAAGGGACACAGAAATGTCTGGGTCAGGTACATTGTTTAGGTGAGGAAGCAACTGCAGACAGACAAGACAAACAAGACAAGAGACAAGGATGGTGATGGACACAAAATGTTGGGGGACATCATGTTTGGGGTGAGGGTGGGGACATTCCGAACCTATAGTCATTAAGCTGGGTGACAGTGAGAATCGAGTCCTGACCTACTGACTTTCATCACTGTCATCTCACTCCACCACTGGCTGGAGTGCTTGATGTCTCCTTCTCCTCCTCCTAGTAGTTTGTAAAATGAGGGAGAGCAGCCTCTCCAACCAGCATAGGAGGGCACAAACAGAGAGGCACACAACCATACACATCATCCCAGGCATCTAGGTGCAGGTGATAAAATCACCACCTCTGCCACTGCTCCCAAAGGGTTCCACTGGACCAGGCACTGGGGCAGGACTACCTGAGGGAACAGGTAGTGTAGGGACAGCAAAGGCAGTGCTGCCAGGTTGGCTTCCAAACTTGCTGGGCAAAGGTGCTGGAACTGCTGGAGGGGGGGCAGGCAGATCCTATGCGACAAGCTTACACTGCTGTGTGCTGTGGAAAATTTAGTGATGTAATTCACATGGATGACATGGACATGTTTTAAGGATACATAATAAAATTAGAAAAAGAAATAAAACATATATAAAATAAAAGCTAAAGAAAAGAAAAATTAATTGTTTACAATAAAATACAATAACATAAAAATAAAATTAAAAAATCATAAAAGAAAATAAAACGAAATAAAAAAATGAGACAAAAATATTTTATTATAAATAATATGAAATAAAATAAAAAGAGAGATAAGGGCTGGGGTGAGAATAAACAGAGATAAGATTAGTACCTTCATATCTGACATACAATGCATTAAGGTTTATTATAATCGACCAAGTGGTTGATGTAATAAAAAGATGGGATGCAGAAGATTACCTAAATTGGAAGGAATATGCCTGGCAACTAAGGCTTAACACAGATGCAGATCCAGGTATGAATGAAAGAGAAAACTTTAAAGTAGTTTTATGTAAGAAAGGGTTAAAGCATTGTTAGTGTAGTAGTCATGTGACCTTTTAACATTTAAATGCAGTGTTTTTGTGCTAGAACCAGGTCTGAAGAAGTTCTATGTGAATGAATGTGCTTACCAGTTTTTTTATGTTTTATTAAAGAGTATTTATATTTTCATATTGCCGCTTTGTCATTTTGTTTTTTTATTTTTTGGACTTGTTACACGACTTTTTAAAAAGCTTGGAGTTTAATTTGGAACAATATGGCTTTTTCTAATGGCAATTCGCCTAATATGTTTTCCCAACCACAGCAGAACTCTAGTTTCCTGGTTATACCTTCTGGCTTTGCATTACATGACACAACGAGTAATACACTACTTGACAATGGCAAGGGTGTTGTTGAAAAGGTTGGCTTGGACAAATCATGTAAAGGGGCAAATTCTATGACTGTATCTGACTTAGGGACTGTTCTCAAGAAAAAGGATACTATATCTGACAACAAAGCACCTAAGGGTAATGTTGCATTAACAGATAAAATGCCTGGTGACTGTTTATCGCATCCAGCAAATCCGTTCATCACAGAGAGACAAGCCCCTGAGTTAAGCCAATCAGGTAACAGCCCTAACTATACGAGTGAATTTAATTTTCTTGAAAATAATTTTCTGAAAGTGAAAATGTAACAATGGGATATTCTCTTTTTTGAAGCATCTTTGCAAGTTAAAAGAGTCGCAAGAGGGCTCAGAGTGCATAATATGCCTGCTGGTGAATTAGCTTCAGATGAATTGCTGAGTACGTGGAAAGTGCTGAATGAAAGCATGGGACTGCAATATGTAAAGCTGCTTGAAGAAGTTTGGCATAAACTGGCTAGCTTAAATGACAGTGTGGTTAGCTTATATAATTCCCTTAAATAAAAGATTTCTCCAACTAATTTTGAGTCAAGGGTGGAACCTATACAAGTAAAACTGAATAAAGAGAATGAAATGTAGCAAAAAAAGGAAGCTAAAGAAATTCTATCAAGATGAGGTGTATTATCAAAAGAGGCTGTATGTTAGTCTGTTTCAGAAGCAGCTGTTACTAATGTGGATTGTAATGTAGAGTGTGACCAGGTAACTGAGAACAGAGCAGCTAAGAGAAGTAGAACAGAAGAGGGGCATTCTACCGATGTTAATGATAACAGAGCTAATGACTGCTTAAATGATGGACATACCAAACAGGTTTTTCAGTGTGTCGATGTGTATCAGTATGGAGGCACAGGTTTAAAAACTTGGGCATAAGTAGCAGTGAAGAAAATGCCTTTCGAGCCAAAGAAACAGTCATGGGCACAGAAAAAACAGGGGTATGGGCAAAAAAAGAAGTTTTTCAACAACAGAGAAAAAAGGTTTTTCAACAACAGAAACACCAGGGGAAGTGCCTATTTGAGTGGGAAGGAACATTGCTGCTGTCAGCAAGCAGACAAATTCTGCAATGCTCAAAATGGAAAGACACGGAGAAATCAGCAGTACAACCGCTAAACAAAGGCACTGTTAACTTGAACTTTAAGATAGTTAATCTATCTTCTGTTGCTTTAAATTTAGAACAAATTAATGTTTTAAGTAAAGGACTTAATTTTGTGCCATCTTCTAGGGCTAATATTGTATCTGTTATTAATGCTTTAAGGGGTTTTGTGCATAAAATCAATTTGAAATGTATTTTTCATGGTATTACATGTCAACAACATGTTTTACAAAAACCCAGTGTTTTTAATCCTCCTTTGAGACCAGAGTTAAAGGCATTTTAACAACATGAAAAAGAAGTGAGGGATTTATTAGCTTGTGAAAGTAAAAATGTTTTTTATAACATGTCTATGAAAGAAAATAATGCTTTACAGACGTTAATTGATAATAATGTTTATATTACTAAAGCTGATAAAGGTAACATTGTGGTAGTCATGGACTATGTTTTTTATAAAGTATTTTTGATATTTTATCAGATGTTTTTTATTGTGAAGTGAATTGAGATGAAATTGATAAGAGTTATAATTTTATTGACTCATTAAGTGAAGAATGGGTAGTTGAAGGAATAATTAATAATGAATTGGCTGAGTATTTTTGTATTAAGAATCCTAGATTGGAAAGATTTTTTGGCCTTCTCAAGATTCATAAGAATTTGGATAAGCCACGTTTTAGGCTAATGGTGGGAGTAAAACTGAGTCCATGGCTATATTTGTTGATAGATGTTTACAAAGAGCAGTTATTACAGCTGAATCATATATTAAAGATTCATTTGACTTTATGCAAAGTATAAAAAGCATTTCTGTAGGAAATGATACATGGTTAGTCACTGCAGATGTATGTTCTTTACATACTGTAATTCCTAATGATGAGGGAATTGAAAGAGTTACAGAAGTTTTGAGAGGCTGTTCAGGTTATGCTGCTGAGGAAATTAGTCTGTTATCTGAATTATTGGATGTGATATTATCTTATAATTTTTTTACTTTTGATAACAGATTTTTAAGCAATACAAAAGTGTGGCTATGGGGGCAGCCATGGCCCCCAGCTATGCTAATCTGTTTATGGCTAGTTGGGAAAGGAAGTATGTTTTGAATTCTAGATTTGCTGTGAACATTTATTTTTACAAGCGTTTTATTGATGATTTGTTTTTTTTGTGGGTGGGTTCTGAAATGGAGTTACTCAATTTTTGTGAATATTTAAATTCTGTCTCTAGTTATTTGGATTTTTCTTTGAATAGAAACAAATACAGTATAAATTATCTAGATCTGACTGTATAGAAGAAAAGTGACAAGATCTTAGTAAAATATATATATAAAAAGATGTCCAGAGTAACAGTTATCTGGAGTATTCACCTCTACCTCACTATATCCACGTTCAGCAACATTGATATGTGAATACAGGGCTTAGTGACATTGATAAGTTAAGACAAGGTAGGGCCATTCCCTACTTTTCGAGCATGGTCAGTAGAGAGGTGAGTGGTATAGTTACCTCCCAGTTTGACATTAGACTACCAATGTTGTTTTCTGCTGACAATAGACTTGTATCGGAGATCATCAACAAGCAGTGGGGGGTTTTGACTACCAATGATGAGATTCGAGCACTGGTTGGTGACAAACCAAAGTATGTTTATAAGAATAAATCTAATCTGAAGAATATGTTATGCCATCGCACATGTCGCCAAGATAGGGAGGTAGTGAATGTTTTTGGCTGCTTTCCATGTGGTCGATGCAACTTTTGCTCCTATATTGATACGAGTGACAGTTTTATACATCCAGAGACAAAACAGATGTACAAGTTTCATGTTTCAGCTAATTGTAACACTGCATATGCAGTCTATTTAGCTGTGTGTGATTGCTGTGGATCATTCTATGTTGGGAAAATCAACAGGGAACTAAAAACTAGGATTAGGGAGCATTTATATGCCATTATAGTTGATTCGTTAACCAATGCTTTAGCCAAACACGTCAAAATCAATTGCACTGAACATCAGTTTAAGTTCAGGGTTATGGAAGTTATTAAGCCAATTATACGTGGAGGAGATATTAGGAATGGATCTGAAAAGAGGGAGATGGGATGGATTATGAGACTAAGGGCTGATTGTGGGAAGGAACTCAATGAAAGAGCTTTCTTGAGACCAGTATTAAAAGCAAGGGGGTGTAAAGTTAGGCAGTAGCAACAACATGCCTCCCCCACCCCACTTTTTACATGTATTTTTAGTTGTATATATTTTTATATGTATTATTTTTTATATGTAACTCTTAAATATATCTTTATATGATACATACACATTTTTATTTTTTGTATGAGCCCTTTCAGGCTTTTATTTGCAATTCATCATTTAAATGAAGTTACTATTAATGTTCTTATATTTTTTAGATGCGTTAATAGTGTTCTAACATCATTAAGCTGTTTTAATTACAGCTAATTGAGTCCAATTGATTGCTCTTATATAAAAGCAGACCATTTTCTTCTGTTTGTAAAGGTCTGATGAAGCTATAGTGAAAGCACTTACCGTTCTTATCAGTGCACAATAAATTTTGCATTTTTAAAGATTACAGTGACATCTTGTGAAGTACGTGGTTGCCTGTGCTGGTTCTTCTTTTGTTATTGGATTTATAGTATTTACAACAACATTGACAAGGCATTTACTTTGTTTTTTGCAGCTTCTGTTGTTTTGCTTTATTGTTAGTGTAGTAGTCATGTGACTTTTTGACATTTAAATGCAGGGTTTTTTTGTGTTACAACCAGGTCTGAAGAAGTTCTATGTGAATGAAAGTGCTTATTGGTTGTTTTTTGTTTTATTAAAGATTATTTATATTTTCTTATTGCTGCTTTGCCATTTTGTTTTTTATACAATGCATTAATACAATTATGTGACTCTATTATCTTAACTTTTATATTTAAGACTGCCACCTCCTAACAGATGCTCACTATATTACAGACTGCAGCAAGTAATCCCTAACATGTACAAATATTGCACACATGCATGTTACAATTACACAGATTACAGTTTACAGCAGGGCATTTGTGTCACTGATATAGTGGTTTTATTTTAAATTAAATATTATTGAAGAATTTACAGTATTGTATAGCTGGGAAGTGTGGCATTTGAACCCACAATCTCTGACTAAAGTGTAATATTGTACTCTTGGTTTATGCTACAGACTTATGCATTTATATTTGCTTTTACAGTTGAGATATGCATGCTCAGTTTGATACAACTCTATAATAAAACAAAAAAGCTATCTTTAACTTTTATTGCTACAATAGCACTACTCTTCTGCTGCATACATATCACATGCTTCCCTCATCCTCAACAATCTAGCCCCATCAGTTTGGATATTGCACTCACAGTCATTGGCAGTTGTGGAAAAAACAGAACAGAACAGAACACCATTGTGAATACCAGTCGTGCCTATATTCAGCTTTCTAAGTCTTACAAGTACTCTCTGTAGATTACACTTACACAGGTGTGGGATGTCATGTATCCTAAATTCATCAGTCCAGCAGTAGACTGTATCCCTCTTCCTCCTCTGGAGGTCATTATAATGATGCCTACATTGCTCTCCAGTGTGTGAGATACTGGTAGCACTGGATACAGCCCAGGCTAAACTATCCCAAGCCTCCAACTTATACTGGGAGTCAGAATAATTCCCCTGCAGAAGCCTATCACTGTGGTTCTTAACTAGGAGTCCAATAAAAATCTTGGACTCCTAGACACCCCACCTCTAACCTGGCAACTCCCCCACAAACACCTGTCATATCTGTCATGGATCTATAGAAATGGAGAGTGATGCTTTCCCATCAATTCCAGCCATTGTACTTACTGGGAGTGCACACACTAAAAATGTTGAGGTACGCTTACCATCACACAAACTCGATGCTCAGAAGTGTGCATCTCGTAACACCACATTTAATGATGGTAAGTGGAGTGCAACAGTGCCAAGCAGTGAGGCATTACATAATTGCAATTGCCATTCCAAGGTTATTGGATGTACTGGCAGTTGTGTATGTGTGGTTAAACAAATGTGAAGGCCTTGCCTTTCTAGACAGCAGAATTATACTGAAAGGAGTATAACACACTAAATCACAGTCATATGTCTGATAATAAATGTGATAATACATAGGCAAATAATGAAATAAATGACACAATACTAGTGTGTCAGCCCTCAAACATAAAATTAATATCAGCCCCACTATCGGAAGAGAAGTAAGTGAGAGTGCTTATTATGGGAAGTGGAACAACAGTAAACGTGTATGGACTACCTTGTATTCAAGCCCATGAACATTTGTATGGCAGTCCTACACTTACACCTGTTGCCACAAGAAGGTTGAAATTACACTTGTCTATCTTTCTCCCCAGGCGTCCACTGAAAACAGGCTCTTTGAGCCCAGTGGACTTCCCCAGTCATCAAACTGGAAATAAATAAATACATAAATAAGTGTGAGTGCCTATTATGGGAAGTGGAACAACAATAAAAGTGTATGGACTACCTTGTATTCAAGCCCATGAACATTTGTATGGCAGTCCTATACTTACACCTGTTGCCACAAGAATGTTGAAATTACACTTGTCTATCTTTCAGTTCATTGCTATAAACTGTAATGTCACAACAGTGAAAAAAATGTTGCACAGCCTGTACTAGAACCCAGGGCCATCTGTACTCAAGGCCTACACTTACACTTGCTCCCACAGGACTAGTCACATGACATTACACCATTTTTATTAATCATTCTTAAGATCTCGCTGTTAACCGCCACGCAATGCTGCTTAGCAGGTTTGTGCAATGCCCAATAGCAATAATTGAATTTATCCTGTTTCTAATGTTGGCTGTCTTTGTGCTGTCTGCTTCCTTGGAGGTCCAGTTGTTCAGTTTGCACACTGATGCACTTCACGCAAATGAGATAAGGACAGCCAAACCTGGCATTCATTTCCTCCATTCCCATGATTACATTAAGCACCCCATTGCACAAACACTGGACCCAAAACAAAATTAGGCTAACTAAGACAGAAAAGGAGAAAAAGAAAAAAAAAGGAGCAAGTAGTTGAAAGGACGAAAATCAATGTATGACATACACACAAAACAATGATGGCTCACATCAGGTATGTCTACATAGATCTGGATTTGAACTCTTCTCTCACTCCAATGCAGCTACAGAACACAGGATGGGTACCTTATCCCTCTTTGCCACACAAACAGATCCACAGCAAATAACTTAAATCAATATGCAGACAACCAACTGCAACAGTATCTACAGTGATATCAAACTATACAAGTGTTATTTGTACATTTATTATGTTTGGATGTAGTGCACTTAGTGGACACACAACTTGTCATGATTACTGCTTCCAAATATGCAGCTTTGTCTTACATTTATGTGTTTGCTGGCCATTCTTCATTTATCTGACTAGTAATCTGAGACATGCAGTGTGTAAGCCATTATGTACCATTGGCTTTAAAATGTGTGAGGATATTAAGTGGAAATAATATCATATGCAGTTGCCAACAAATAAGTTCAGGTTGGATGCTAAGGAGCACAACCTGTTAATTGTACACTGCTTACTTACATTTCCAACCATACATCTAACACTTTGTAGATCTAACCTGACACACACAGGGAAGTAAGGCAGTCTGCAGTGCTGTTGTGTTTTTCTTCTCCCAACCACTAATCATTAACAGTTGCAATCCATTAAAATCAAGCGGTGAGGGAGTGCCTGCACTATGTTTACATCCCATACATGGATCCAAGTATTAGGGATTCAGCAAATCTAATGAATTCATACCTCATTTGCATCTTCACCATGTTAACAGCCCTGAATATACACTATATAAAAAGCCAACCATGTAGCTAGGCAAACTGATGGTGAGGAGATTTGTTTATGTTGGGAAGACTGCATATAAACTATTTCTTCACGATATGTCTGTATGGAAGAGTATTGAACTTCAGAAGGTATGCTTCCATTTTGTCAGCTACATACTGTTGGAGTGTATGTATGAAAAAATCTGAAACAAAGGCTTTTACAGTTTTATCTGTATGCATTAGAAGTGTACAGATGGCATGGGCATGCTTATCAAGCCATTTCAAACATATTCATGATTGCCAATACATGAAAATGGAGTGCTGTGTGATAAATATGTGCAACTGTTTCAGGAACAGTTCCTCTGATAGCACTTTTAGCATTTCAAAGATGGCTTGTTAGCAAAAAGTGTCATTTTCCTTTTCTTTTGGGGTGAAAAAGGACTGTTATGGCACAAACAAGGACATGTTGCTCTGGTTACTTTCCTTGTTTTGCATCTTGCCTGTTGTTTGTATTTCACATGTGTAGAGTGTTGTATTTTTCTCCAGGAGTTAATACAGAGTTGTTACTTTTTCTGATTTTTCTGGAAACAATTATTTAGTAGTTATGTGATACTTATGTGTACTATCCTTCTGTTGACACCTAGGAGTATGCCACCCAGGTTTGTCAACCCTCGAAGACCCCCTTTCACCAATGCTGAGAACCAGGTTATAGTGGATGCTTTTAGGCAACATGGCGCTTTTCTGCTGGAAAGTGGACAGGGGGTTATGGCATATAGGATGCAAATTTGGCAACAGATAGTGGATGATCAGAATGTCATGGGTGGCCACAGCAGGACATATCAACATGTGCACCACAGGGCCACTGATATAATCACATCTGCGTGGAGATCAGCAGCAGTGGGCTGTGACCAGATGGTTACCAGGGGAGGGCCTGCTAGGGAACCACCACTAACACCCAATGAAGAGTTCCTGGCCAATATCAGGAATCCAGACAGCTCCCAGGAGAATGCAGTACAGCATGTGCTGGATGTCAGAGCAACAGTTTCAGAGACAGCAAGGATGTCCCAGGAGGAGCTTCCAGGTAGACTTTGGAATCCCAACAATTGATCTCTGTTGTATAGTAAAACAATTGTAATAATTAGCTTACGTTGCAGTTGTCAGCCATGTTCTTTTTGAAAGTATATTGAATGGACATATAAAGGGGTAAAATTATTATATCCTATGTTACTGTTAATTGTGATGATGTTGCCCTCACCTCTTGCTTAACTTCTATTAGGACAATCTGGATTACAGAGAAGTATCTCATCTGCAGATGGTAAGCCAAACATTTTTTACGTCATTACTGCTCAGCAAATTAAATAAGTATTTTATTGTGTTCTGCTGATTTCAGGCCTGTTGAGTGTATTGCTGTATTACCTGTAATAGTGGCAGCACTGTTACTTTGTTAGCATATATTAGACTATAGTGGTGTAGGCATTATTTTTTTCCTGTATTCGTTGCATTTTATAACAGGTGATCATGACAGTGAGAGTGTGGGCCTTCTGCCACCTGATGTCAGTGTATCAGCAGACTCTGATGATGGCGACCAAACTAAGGCATGAGGTGGGGGGTGCAGAGGTTGAATCTGACACTGAGGCTGACATACAGCCATCCACTAAAATTCCATTGGACACAGCTAGTAGGCCTATGCTTACCCATTCCAGTGAGTCCTCAGTAATTGGACAGGTGGAGGGCGAGCCCATTGGTCAGGGATGTGTGGCTACTGCGGTTCCATTGCCTGTTGACTCTGGCAGTAACTAAAGTGTGGGCAAGGTGCCATGCAAGAGGGCTGATAGGAGTGCTCAGAGGGTGCCTGCTGTCCCTCCTTCACCTGGTACAGGTGTCTCTTTCTGTGCTACTCAACATATGTTTAAGGCCATCATGGAGGCACAGGCACATTCCCATAGGTGCTCCAGACAAATGCTCAGGGTTGTAGATGTGGGACAGTCTGCCATGCATGACTAAGTCCACATTGTGGCCAATTCTATGGATTGGGTAAATGACACATTGGAAAGACAGGTGTCTTTGAAAGACCAAGGAGTTCCTGTCATCGAACAAGTGTTGTCTGCAATGGAACATCTGCTGGGAGGGGAATGGCATCCTCATGGGCATAGGTCAGCCACACTGTCTGCTGTCAGCCAACATGGCAGTGACTGATCATGCCTCTATAGTGGCAGTACTTGCAGTGCTCCATCAGTAAGTGTGCTGTCCACACCCAGACATGACAGGCCATGTGAATATGGTCCTGGGCATCCACACGAAGGGAGCTTGTCCAGCAGACATCAGTCACATTCAGGTAGCAGCTCTGCATCTGACCCGTGGGTGTGGAAGTGCCAGTGTAACTCCTGGCAGAGCCAGTTCTTGTCATCAGGGATGAGAACGATGAACTGCCACCTCTACCATGCACGACTCATACCTGTCTGACATAACAAGACATAGAGCCACCCAGAGCTTGGCTGTGCTCATGCAGACACTCACACACCAATTTTACTTGGAGGATCCCTACAGACATACACACATCAGTTACTCATTTTGTCTCAGTGGCCATTTGTTTGTTTATCCAAATGTCTGCATGCTTCTCTTTCTTACTCAAGCACACTCAATGACCTTTTGTGTCAGCTTAGGCCCCCCCCCCCCACACACACACACACACAGCACCCTGTGCAAGTGATAAGTGATGATAACTGTGCCATATCCCTGTTTTCTACCTTTTGGATTCAGTGATACATCAGTTTTGTGTCTAATGCTCAGGGTACATAGCTAACTTAGTGCTTACTGTATCTGCATTTGCAGTGTTGAACTGGTAGTTGTAGTTTTGACTTATATTGGCCTTGGAAAGTTAGACAGCTGATAGCATCAAAATTTTCCAACTTGATAGTGAATGGTCTTGGTAGGGCTGTGAAGTCAGAAACTAAAATGTGTATCATTGCTTTCTAACATCTTTCTTTTATGATTTTCCAGTACAAACATATGGTGCTAAAATGAGGGCATGCAGTGATCATCATTGCTTTTGAGAGGTATGACTGTGTGAATCTTTGAAGCTTGAGGTCCACTACTTAGTAATGGCCACATATAAGTCAAATAAGTGTCTGCTGTCACATGTTAAGGTAATTTCTGTACAAATCTCCCACCTTTTACTTGCTTACCGAACCAATTTATAAAATACAAGGATATGTCACGGGTTCATATTATTAAACAATACAGACTAGGTTCATGACTTACCTTGTAAATGCAGCAATTGCCACTGTTTTAGTTCAGGGCTAAGTCTGTCTGATGCAAGCAGTACACAGCCAATACATGGGGAGTTAATGGTTGTATGAGTTGCCTGACATCAATGTTACTATATGTATGTGAGTAGGAGGAAGGTTTAAAGCCCCTAATTGGTGGATGAGTGAGTGTGCTATGTGATGTCTCTTAGCCAGTGCAAGGGCATATTGAGTATGCCTACATCTGCCTACACCCACAGCAGCTGTTGGTTTCCCCTCTGACTTCTCATCTGAATGTGGCTGTTGTGACTTTGGCCTTGGTAGTGGGAGGTGTGCCCCTTCCCCTTGCTGATCCTGCTAAAGCTGTTTCTTCAGGATTATGTTGTGTAGCATGATGCATACTGTGCATAGTTCTGTACATGTCCATGGATTGTACTGCAGGACTTCCCCAGATATATTAAGGCATTGGAACTGTGACTTCAGCATCCCCAACACAATACATGATATTTCTGGTTTAAGCGTGTGGCTCATTATGGCATTCTTGTGTGGGTGTGTGTGAATTTCTGATGGGTGTCATCAGCCATGGTTCCAGTGCAAAATCTGCATCCCCCAGTAAATGACTCTGTGGAGTATCCCTCCCATAGGAAACATCTGGTACAGTTAGGAAGTATGCCAGTTATGTGAGTTGTGGTAACTGCCAGGGTTGCCAGCGCACATGTTCAAGATGATTCCCTTGACATTATACATGACTTAGCAGTTGATAGAGTGGTAGCCTTTTCTGTTTATGTAGAGTCTACCCTATTCCCCAGGTGGTGCCTTCATTTCTATAAGTGTGCAATCTATGGTGCCCAGTACTTCAGTGTAGTGTGCTGCATGATAGAACTCCTGCATATTTCTGTCTCTCTCTTCAGAACTAATGAGAAACTATATGTGATCAATGGCATGCTGGAGAATAACATTCAGGAGCTAGTGGAGGATTCTCGATGCTGATTCCTGTGACACCCACAACATGTCCTCTGCTGGTCTCTGAAAGGCACCTGTAGCTAAGATTCTAAGGGCTACAAATACCTTTTGTCTCCACTGGGATGGGTTCCCCTTGGTTGGTTCTGGCTCTGAGATGAGGAAGGCAGAGGTTGCAGAGTTCCTGTAGTATGGCCCTGTCTACCCTGTAGCATTCTACAATTTCCACATCATGTAGGTTGTGGAAAGTTAAATGGGGCCTGAAAGCTCTTCCCTTTCTCAGTCTAAGCTTGTTAGCAGCAGCAGCATTGGCTTCAGCCTGTTGCACATACAAATGAATTAAAAGAACAGCAGCCCCTAACATTTTGTCCATGTAGACTACTTTCTATGGCTGTATTCCAAAAGCTTTGGAATTTGCAGGAAAAACCAGCACAGAGTCTACACAGATGCCTTATAGCTTGTTGAATATCTCCACTGTGTTGGATTGGTTGATAAGCATGCATTTAAATTGCTTATGCTGTAATTTGCATGCCCTAGAGTTTACCTTGTTTGTACAGGGGTGTGCGCCTCTACACGGCACTTACTGAATCTAAAATTCATTGTTGCAAGGTAATAATTGCTTATTGAATCCCTCCAATATTCTTTACTTCATAAATTGACCTTACAAGGCCCTCTCTATTTCAGATAATGTGGCATTAAAGTTATTTGATACCATTCTTTTTTTAACATGAAATGTTATCAGCATGTCAAAGTTGCTATATGTTCAGAACCATTTAAAAGCTTGTTCTTCTGTACTTGACAAAACATATTTTAAGGCTGACTACATAACTTTGACAAAAGCCTGGTCACATTTATTCTCAAACTGCTTGTTTGTCTCCAGTATCCTCGCAAAACTTCACTATAATAACCTACTACACATAACTAAACAAAGAATTGCATAATTACCTCTAAACGTTTCTCCAGGGTACATCATTATTTAACAAAGGACAAAACATTGCCTAGAACTCAACCACTGCCTGACAATGGTGTAACACTGTAGGCTTCACCCCCACCACAGCCCTGCTGATATACTGCCTGTGGTTCTGATGGACTGTAGCTCAGAAATTATCTTGTTTGTCATAACATCTTTGAAAATCAATATCCAGAAAGCAAAATGAGAGACTTTGGAATTCCTTGCATAGTCTCTAGAACCAGCGTAAATGAGCTCAGGTACTTGTATTATTGCTTCATTCATGTTTTACAGTCCCAGTTTAAAATCTATTATTCTTGGGTGCAAACATCCTCTTTCATTTTATAACTTATTTGGTCAAACAAGGCATGCTGTTTAGTACACCTGCTTCACTTAGGGTGCTATTCATAATCATGCACCATGAATTAGAGCTGATACATTATCGAATGGCATGCCAAACCCATAAACAATTCATAGAATTTGGTACACAATGGAATAAGATCCTAAATGTAGTCTTATCTCTTGCACAGCCTCAGCACCCATGTGTGTATATATACATGCACGTGACTCATTGCTCAGTTAGAAGGGATTCACATACACAGCATATTCTGTGTACTGATGATTTCACACAGGCTAACCTGCCAGAACCTAGCCATATACAACTACATGATGATGCTTTTATCACTGCAGTCATCCTTTTTTTTTTTTTGCTGAAATAATGTTCAGTATACAGAAACATAAAGAAATGTCCAGCATAACAAAACTAAGTAAAAAAACAAACATCTTCTTGCACTGAGGGAAAAGCCCTACAAACAGTCCAGCAATAGAATTTCCCTCATGCAGTCTGGCTGCCTAAACTATGCCTTTTCTTTTGCCCAAGCTCCTAGTAGTGGGAGTCCACATACCACCGGATCCCTTCATTAACTTAGCTACTCCATCACGCCTAGTGAATGCCAATTCTTTACGAATTAATGTTAGACAGCACTGCAGGGAGCAGGTAGTTATTAAGGTATGTGCAGTCATCTGCAGGGAACAGGTAGTTATTAAGATATGTGCATTTGTGTATCTACTGCAGGGAACTGGTAGTTATTAAGGTATGTGGAGTCATCTGCAGGGAAGAGGTAGTTAATAAGATATGTGCAATCATATACCTACTGCAGGGAACAGGTAGTTATTAAGGTATGTGCAATTGGTTACCTACTGCAGGGAACAGGTTCTTAAAGTATGTGCAATCATGTACCTTCTACATGGGAAAGGTAATCACTAAGATATATACAGATTTAGCTGGGAAAAGCACTATAACCTTTGCCATGAAGAACAGCAGTATGACATGTAACATGGACCAGTCATGCAAAGAAACAAAGCATTCCTTTCAAGTCATGGATATAACCTTTATGGATATTTTCCACACCTTTTGTGTATTTACAGCACTACAGAGTAGAGTGACACAAGCCAAAACTAAGTTGCTTTCAGAGACAGCAAAGGGAAAGAGAAACAAGATATCATGACAACAGAGCAAGAAATAAAGCATATTTCTTTGTTATTCTTCAAAATAAAAAGTCCAGCTGGTAAGTTACATGTTAAACATTTTTTGTTGACGATTTTTTTAACTTTGATCTCTGCCGTAATCTCAAAAGTGGGATATTTTTTGCTGAGAGTAATGGTGTAGATTTATTAACATAACCAGGAGTCAGAGAGATAAGACATGGGAGAAATACAACAAAAAACACTCAGGTGGCATATCTTACTCTTCAAAATATGAAAACTCTCTGCACAGGATAACTGTAGCACATGACAGGGAAGAAAATGTCATGATATCCCACCACTGGCATAAGGAGGTGGAAAAGCATCCTGCATATATCTACATGAAAAATATCATCTCATGAATTACAATTATTATAAAAATGGCAATGAGAAAAATATCTTACCTGTGTCACAAATAATGCTAAAAGTGGTTCGTCATTGTACAGTGTTCAGTGATATCCAATTACCTGCCCTGTTAGCATTATGCTTATTGTATCATGCATTGATTCTTACACATCTAATTGAATACATTTAATAGAAGTGATTCAGACAATAACAGTATGTCATCCAAGTCACCCATAGTTTTTGATATGATATCATCAGTTGCAACATCTGAATTTAGTTTTGATGCTAGTGTCTGAATAATGTAAATGGGAAAGGGTTTCCAAGGGATAAATGTTTTATAACTCTATAGTGCCTGAGCTGCTCAGAGGCCTTAGAAAGATCTTAATATAATAAACCAACTTTGTGTCTCTTATTTACACTGTTTAGGACACAATTGGCTTTACAAAGGCCTTGACCTTCCCTCTTTCGTAATCTCACTAATTGGTTGTGTCAGTTACATTAATACTAGCAATTGTGTATAGGTATACAGCTGTGTTTTTATTTTGGATGGTTGGTGTGGATAGTGAGAGATGCAGTCCTTGAAGCAGCATTTGTCTGCTGACATCACAATTAGTATGAAGTTATTTCATGAGGAGGAGAAGATATTCATATGGGCTTGTTAGAGAAGCCACTGGGACTAACATTCTATCAAAAATAAAATAAAATAAATACAATTTAAAGTTAAAATAAAAATCATATTAGCCTATACGATGGTACATTTCCAGTTATAAGTAATAATTAAGTGAAAAATCCAGATTAAAAATTATGCTTCAATGCATTTGCCATTCCCGAATAAAGAAGTATATCACCTATTAAAATAACTCTGCACGTGATCAAACAGGTTGAAATATATTATGTATGCTTAGTCTGAAAAAAAAACCTTGTTTACATGTTTCAGGATGTTAGTTTATCTTATTTTGAAATATAATCCAGTGTTACACTTAGAATGCAGTGCTGTTTAAACACTACACTGAAAATGATGACTTATTTTACTGAAAAAAACGCTACATAAAACATTTCTTGATCTTTAGAAAACACCGTAACAGCAAACTAAATAAATAATAAATAAGTCAACTAATGTTTCAATATAAGGCACGGAAGCAACATTGCTTCTTGTGTATGCATAAATAATATTTCATATCTTTCCTGAAAAATAGACACAGGCAATACTTTTCCCCTGGTTTCACAAGTCCAATGCAATTAGGCAGTATGTGAATGTCTGTAGCGTGTATTTATTGCTCTTTAGAACATGTGCTTACTTTGATGTGCCGTGTTGGAAAGCTAACTCTTTTTCTTAGGCAGCCTTCCTCCTGGGTCTTTATACAGCTTTGCAGCTGAGTCCACTCTTTTGAGTCACAACCTAATTTAGAAGTGAATAACCACAGCTGCTGCTGTCATTTGTGCAGATTTTTCCCTTTGATGTCAGCTTGGAAGCCAGGGTGTAGCTGTAATATTTCTGCAGCCTTTCTCTTTAATAAATAAGAATAAAAAGTCATCATTTTTCAAATACTTGTCTTTCTCACTGAAATATTTCAGCAATAGAGCTCTGAAACAATTTGTTATATAAACGATCACTGCTGTATTTTGTGCTTGTGATGGCTCTGCCATATTATAGAACTGCATTTTTTATATTCTTTCCATTTTTATTATAACTTATGCATTGTCTGAAACCATGCTGTCATTTGACATTAAACATATTATTCATGCATAATATGTTCACAGAAAGGGACACAGAGTCTAAGGTATAACATTTGAAAGACTTCATATAGAGTATAATGTATGTGCTTTATCATGTTGTTCAGTCGTCATCGGTCTCATTCAGAATTTTTTCCCAACTACTAGCTTCTGTCTGTTGTGGAAGCTTATTTACAGTCATATTTCACGTGCAGTTTTAAAACAAGAATCTCTGTAATCTGTTTGCAAAGAAATTGTTTCAGAGATAAAGCACTAAACTTAGTTCATGTATAGGATCTTGTTCCCATTAACTAGGAAAGAGAAGTATTTATGGTTAAGATTTCAGATGTGTCATGACAACAGGCTGGGGATATTATCATAAAATATTCAGTATTGTGAAGGAGTTGGTAGAGAAAATGAACCTACCTTACTGTATGAGGGCAGTCTGGTGTTTGTTATGATAGCTGCAGTCTGTATGACAAACAGCTGTTTAAACAGAGGTCCATAGTTTCATAGGTTCATAGGTAGGTACTAGACTATCGGCCCTGGGGCCTATATAAGCCTAACAAAAAAAGGTTCCCTCACTTTCACCACCAAAGAAAATTATTTTCCTGTGCCCCTGTCAAGCAGTGCAGCAGAAGTGATCCCTGGGGTGAATTTTCTATTTCCCATCCAGTCATCAAGATTTTTCATAAAGAGGACCAATGAGCAGCTTTGCTTGACATAAATGGGTAGTTTGTTTCACAGTATGGGAAGTCTTTGGGTCAGGAATCTATCACTCCAGCATGTTCTGTTTATTGTGGTGACAAGGTTTAGGTCCCTGGAGTGTGTGGTTCAGAGGGATTGGGATTTCTTTAAGTGTAGCATGTCCAACAGCTCTGGGGTTGACATAGCTTTGTATATTAGGCAGAGATCACCTCTGAGTAGGCGATATGCGACAGAGTACAGCTGGAGTTTTTTTAGACAATCTGTGGATGGCATCTGTTTGAGGCCGGTAATCCTTTTAGTGAGGCATTTCTGTTGCCTTTCCAATTGTTGTTGGTGTCTTGTGAGATGCATGCCAAACGGGGCATTGTACTCTATAAAGGGTCTGATGAGGGATGAGTAGAGATGAACAATGACCTCCTTTTTTCTAGAGGAGAACCCTTTTGTGATGAGGTATGCCATGTAGAAGGATTTCCTGACTACTGTGGTGATGTGGTTATCAAAGGAGAGACTACTGTCCACCTGTGTCCCGAGATCTCTTATCACACTTTCAGTGTTAAATGAGCTACCACCTATGTGGTAGTGCATGGGTCCCAAGTTTTTCCCAAAGGGGATGACAATGCACTTCTTGGCATTGAGCTTGAGGCCTTGACTTTGACACCAAGCATCTGTCTCTGTGCGGCCCTTTTGTAGAAAATCTACATCATTAGGTGATTCTATTATGGTTCCCAGTTTGCAGTCATCTGCAAACTTTATTAGCTAAAGTCCTTCTGTGTTAGTCTGCACTTCAGAGAAGTAGATGCCAAACAGGAGAGGACCCATGACCGAACCCTGTGGTACTCCACTCGTCACTGGTCTGAAGTCGGACTTGGAGTCAGCTACTTTTACTGTATGGGTTCTGTCAGTGAGTCAGTTAGCCACCCATCTTGTGACATAGAGATTTATGCCCAGTTTAGTGAGTTTATCTATAATTCCAAAGTGGGGGATAGTATCAAAAGCCTTGGCAAGTTCAAGATAGGCTGTGTGCACTACCTTGCCCTCGTCTACGGCTCTAGTGACTGCTTCAAAGACGTCAATCAGGTTTAGTAGACATGATCTACCTTTTACAAACCCAAACTGAGTGGGGTCCAGGGTTTGGAGTTTACCTATGTCTTTGTTTATATGTTCCAAGATGATAAGTTCCATGGCTTTGCAGACCAGGCTCATCAGGCTAATGGGGCGGTAGTGTCTGTGGTCAGTGGTGGCACCCCCTTTGTGGAGTGGGATAACCATCACGGTGCGCCATTCAGTAGGCACATAGCCTGAGGTGAGGCTATGACTGAACATAGTACTTAGGTGGGGTGCCAGTTCATTCTGTAGTTCATGCCGTATGCAGCCTGGGATGTTGTCTAGTCCCATGAATGCTGTGTTCTTGGCTTTGGAGAGTGCAGTCTTTACTTGTTTATCCATGATTACAGGGGCTTTACATTCTTCCAGTATTAAGATGGGCCCTTTGGAGGGTGGAGGGGGGTAAAGTTAGCACTGAACCTATCTGCTAGGATGTTGGCAATATCAGTTGGTTCTGTATATTTAGTGCCATTGTGCTGTAGCTCAGAGCAGATCTGAGTGTTGCAATTGAGATTCTTGACATAGCTGTAGAATGCTTTGTGGTTGCCTTTGGAATTAGTGGCAATTTTATTTTCGTATCTGGCTTTGGAGGATTTTATGAGGGATTTCAGCTTCTTGCTGAACCTGACCAGGGAGTTCCTTCAATCTTGAGATTTTACTCTTTTTTGCAGCAGCTTCTTCCTTCTGATGTAGAGTTTGTTTATGGCAGGGGACCACCAGATTGTCTTCCTTTTTTTTGGAGGATAGCATTTTGGTTCTGTTGGGGATGGCATGATCCATGCACTCGTGTATGTGCTTATACAGTGCATTTGTATAAGATTTATCAGTCATATTTTCCATGTCCATGGGTGTCGTGAAGTTTGCCACTTCTGTCTTAAGAAGTATGAAGGGCTTTGGAGTAGTTTTTGATGGTAGTTTCCTTAATGGGCGATGGGGTTGGGATATGGATGTCTAGGGTGATTAGCTTGTGGTCGGATCAGACCAGCGTTGAGCTGACCTCTGGTGTGGAACACTGATTACCCATATTGGTAATGACCAGATCCAGGATATTGCTACCCCTGGTGTGGGTGTAGACAAGCTGATCCAAGGCGTTGGAATTTATGAATTCCAGAAAACATTGAGCGAATTAGTTGGTACATGAGTAGTTTTCACAGTTGATGGTGGGGTACTTGAAATCACCCATAATTAAGGTAATGGGTTGTACCTTAATATTTTCCAGTATCTTAAGAAATGAAGAGTGGGAATCCTGGGGCATGATGGGGGATCTGTCTGATGAAGCCGTCTGGGTGAAAGCGCTTACTGCATGTTAATAAAGAACGTTCCTGTTTTTTAGAAGTCTCATGGACATTTTATATGGTTGGATTAGACTTCATTTATGCTTTCTGCTGCTGCTAAATGGATGTGCTGCCTTTGGTTCGTTGAACTGTGAATGTGATTATACTAGCCACCATGTTTCAGCATTTGGATTATTGTATATTTCTTATCATCTTTGTTACGTGGTTCCCCTGCGCAGACTTTCTATATTATATTTATGATGGGAGATCTGTTAAAAGCTGCACCCTGGATTGCAGTCTTGCCCAGTGTTAGTTGCACTTGGATAATTTTGGATGGATTATGTTGAGCAACTAGACTGGAGGTGTGGATATCCTTAATGAATATGGACACGCCTCCGCCTTTAGTGTTTCGGTCCAGGTTAGGTGGCCGAAAGGTGTGGGATGAATTATAGCCTGGTAATGCAGGGGTGCTCTCTGGAGCCTTGAACTAGGTCTGTGTCATTGCACAGATGTCGATGTTCTCCATTTTAAGGAGTGCCTCAAGTGAGTGCATTTTGAGGTTTAGACTTCTAGCATTGAGTAGCATTACCCTCAATTTGCTTGCTTGCACCAGTTGCAATGGTGAATTTAGCATTTGAACCTTGCCTAAAAAAGGCACTATAGGGGTGGCAAGAGCCTTAGCCAGTATACAGAATCCCAGGGGTGACAGGTCCAGGCCACCTCTGGCAAAGCATCATGGTCTGTCGACCATGTTATCCCAGGCAAACAGATACTGGATCCCCTTACAATGACACTAGAAGGTTAGCCAATTGTTGAAGTCAATCATTTTGTCCTTGTACTGTGATATCATTCTGGGTAATGCCAGGATGCTACTCAGGGCTAGGGTCATACCTGCTTGGGCTACAAGATCTGAGAGCTCCTCCATGTCTCTTTTCATGTAGCCCAGGGAGGTACGTCTCAGGTCATTCACATCAGCATGGACAATGACAGAGTCGTATTAGTACTTGTTGTGGAGTAATCTGAGTCCGTGCGTTATGTGGCGGATCCTGGCACAGGCAGATGACATTAACTTTTTCCTTGTTTAGCCTGGTGAGTGGGACATCAGTGTGCCTGACTATAGAGTCACCTATGACTAGTGTGTTGGATATATTGTTTTGCCTTATGGGCTGAGGTTGAGTGGCACAGTTATTTTGTGCACTGTGTGTCATTTGGGTAGTGTTGGGGGGTGGTGATTGTCTGTGTTTCAGCTTGGGAGATCTTTGTCGCTTGGGCAGATCTTTATTGAGAGCCTCCGTGAATGTGGGTGTGTGCTTTGTGTTTCTATGTGTGTGTTTTGGTAGTGTGGGTTTTGAAGGACTATGTGTTGAGTGTAGTATGGTGCAGGTGTTAACCTTTTTCTCTTAACTGTGTAGTCCAGTCTTGGCTGGAGAGAGCTTGGCTTCCAGTTTGGCTATATAAGTGCATCTCCCACAGGTTGTAGTGTTGGGTGGTAGGAGGAAGAGGGTTGTCAGTGTACATGAGGCAATTGCTACATTGCCCCAAGATGCCCAGATTCATCAGGTGGTCAGGAGAAAACACCGGGAGCTGACCCATGGACATGCCTGGATAGGTGCTTATTAATTTAAGTACTAAGAACTGTTTTCCTCTTGACAAGCGATGAAAGTCAAGTGCTGTAGTAATTTGTAGTTTATTTAGTCCTTACAATGAGTTCTGAGCAAATGCTGACCACAAGGAATCAGCTTTGAGTGCTGAAACAAAAAAACTGTCTAGTTCTAGCTAAAACTAGCTATTTTTAGTACCAATCAAAGAAGAGAAGCAGACCATGGCCTGTTTGGTGATCCACAGTCTTGCCCCAGATGATGCAAGTGTCTGTAGGCTTATACCATTTTTCTGGTAAATGCCTTGAATAGCAACCAGACCAATCAGGGATGTTAAGCACAGACATTCAATCTCCAACCAGAAATAGTCAGAAATCAATGCACTCTACTCCTACTCTCACCAGGATCAGAATATAAGCACAGATTCTAAGCTGTCAGCTATAAAGCAGTTATTAAGCTTTCTGGTGACCAGCAGTCTCCAAGAAATAATGTAACTGCACACCATCTCTCACCAGGAGAAAACAGAAGCACTAATCTCAAGATGACTATTCAGAGGCAGAATGTGGGCTCTACGATAACTAGTGGCCTTGCAATAGATGCTTGAAGATAAGATGAAAAAAATGGTGTATCCTAAACACTGCAGTGTGCACAAGAGGAGTCAGATGTGAAAGTACTGCAGGTAACTTAAGTCAAAATGATAAAATGCACTAAGTTCAGCAAAGGTCACTGCAGAGAAACTTCTCGTTTCCCCTAAGTGCAGTGACCTTGGAATTGATTATATAAGTATAGGTGCAAGGAGCATAGCCTTCCCAAGGGGATGTAAAAAGCTACTGACAAATTCTCCTAGATACTGCTGACATCCAACATCTGGTCTTGCAGGTAAGACACCAGTGAAAGGACCACCACGATTATGCAGCAAAAGAATCTTCTTTATTAAATACAAAAAGAGATGAGCGCTTTCACGTACGGACTGTACGCTTCTTCAGATCTATTTGATTAAAAGTACACAATTCCTTATATAGTACAGAGTAAATGGCAAATTGCATCAACTATTCAATTGGTATTATAATTACAAAATTAAGTGCAAAAAGCTGTTGCTAAAGTGTCAGTGCTATTGCTTAAAGAAAAGCTAACTCACTCTGTATACAAACAGAAAAACAGTTTTCAAGAACAACTCAAAACATCAGAAAAAACAGACATGTAAGAAACATAAAAAATAAAAAATATATATGTATGTATGCTTCTATTTATCAGTATCACATAAAAAATCTTAATTTCTAAAAAACTCCATAAAGAGTTTTATAAGAAATGGAACATTATATCCTTAGGCTTGGAAGCAGTGTATATTCTTATGTTTTTATATATTGTGTATATAAGCCTGGTTTGTTCCCTTATATATTACTATTTAAAACAGGGCTATTAGTGCCATAAATACCTATAATTATGTATGATCCTAATGTCTAAAGCTAAGATAGTATAACTTAGACATAGTTAACATGTGGATAGATGAATAAATAGAAAAATTAATAAATAAATAAAAGGAAGGGTATTAAGTCAGCACAAAGCTTCTGTCTATCTTCCAAAAAACCTGAAGCTAGGGAGCAAAGTCAACTGCACTGTTAGACTAGGTTAAGGGCTATCAGATATAAATATATCTGTTTATTTATCTCAAGTTAATACTATAATCAATTGAAATGTATAAAGTGTATACAAAAATATATATATTTATCCATAGTTAGACTAAAATTATGTCTATCTAAAACATGCAATGAAACTGTATTAAGTAATAAATATTAAATAAATAAATGATCTATAGAAAATCTATTTACATTATGTATTAAAAACTTTAAGTTAAAAATGTCATTAATATAAAGAGACATGTGAACATGAAAATGTGTATATACATATAATAGTGTCTGTGTATTCATTTGTAAATGTATCTATTTACTAGTGTAATAAATACATAATTAGCAAAAGTAACACATATCATATATATAATATAGTATAGTCATAAAACCATTAATTAACTTTATTAAAAAATCTTAACATATAAATATATAGAAATGTATAAAAATAAGTGTATAAAAATATATATAAACTATGAAATATAAAATAGATCCATTCAATAAATGTTAAATATCATAATTTCTAAGTATGTTAAGAACCTAAGTAGTAAACGTCAGAGTGACAAAAGTATAAGTGTATATATTAATATATCCCTAGAATGGGAATCTGATTTGTGTTGCGTAATACATATATATTCTTATATAATAGTAATTACAATATGAAATATATATAAAATATATGTTCATAGTAGTTAGAAGTTATGAGTAATATAAGATAAAAATAATGTAGACTTAGTGATATAGGTAAATCAATTGTTGAGATATATATATTTATTTTACTTTATTTTAAGCTCCTTTTTTTAAGTATCGATCTGACACTAATGTACTGATTCAGTCCTGGGCTGTAATGGGCTTTAAACCTAAAAATCCATTGCAATTCTGTACTCTCCAATTCATTAAAAGTGTCTCCTTTCCTGTTATTCATATGTACAAGTTGTAGTATTCTGAATCTGAAACTATGATTAGGATTATTAAGAATATGTTTCGCCAGAGCATTTTTCTGATCTTTCTTCTTAATGTCATATATGTGATTGTATATGCGTTCCTTTAAAGACCTAGTTGTCATTCCTATGTAGAACGCATCACAACCCTGACAGTTAGCCAAATAAACCAAGTTTGAACTAGTACAAGTTGAATTAAAATTAGGTTTAAATTTAATGTCTAGCTTAGGATGTGTAAAATCTATTTCTTTAGAGATATAACAACACATATTGCATGTTTTACATGGATGAGTTCCTAGTACATTCTGTTTGGTAAGTTCTTCTCTTCCATCAGATAGTTTCATAACATAAATGCAACTGTATTGTTCATTATGTTTTTCAATACAAAGTAGTCTTTTAAGGCTCTTACTATTAGTATAAAGGAACCTTGGTCTTACTCCTATCTGACTCTTAATGTCATCATTTGTGAGCAATATCTGCCAATTTTTACGTATAATCTCAACTATATGTCTGTTATCACTAGTGTATCTGGTTTGAAAGGGTATGGCATTTTTATTTTTATTTTTATACCACTTATATCCTCCTTGTGTCTGATTCTGATAATTCTCTTGTGTGAGGGGGGTTAGAGGTACCTCTAAAGACTGTTGAACTTGTTGAATCAATTCTCTACTGTAGTTTCTCTCTATAAACATGTCTTCTAATTTCAATATCTGTTCCATTCTATCTCCATGATCCTTGCATAGTTTGTTGACCCTAATGTGCTGGCCCTTGATAATGTTACGAAATATGTGTCTGGGGTGCATGCTGCTGTATTCCAGTAGCGTATTTTTCAACAAGGTTTCCTATATATGGTATGACTCAAAATACCTTTGTCATCTTTGGTAATGGTTACATCCAGAAAGTTAATCGTGGTTGTGGAATATTCAACAGTAAATTTAAAGAAAGAGGTGGTAGCTTCTAGATATTCCACTAAATCAAGAAATTCCTGTAGCGTGCCATTCCAGAGAATTATTATGTCATCCACAAATCGTTTATATAGTAACATCTTTTCAAAATTAACATTATTGAACAAATGCATGCATTCCCAGTAGTATACAACAAGATTCGCATAGGTATTTGCACAGGGAGTGCCCATGGCCACTCCCCATTGCTGTAGGAACAAAGTATTGTCATACATGAAGACATTATTGTTTAAAACAAGGTCTAAAATAGCATTCAGGAGAATCTGTTCATTGTTATTGAACCTGACTGTATTATGAATAATATAACTAATAGCTTCAGAACCATAGCCATTTGGAATAGAGGTAAATAGATTCTTCATGTCCATAGTTATTAGAAGACTACTGGTGGGAATACCTTCTTTAAATTCTGTCAGTGCTTCTAGTAACTGGTGTGTATCCCTTAAAATCGAAGTTATGTCATTAACAATGGGCCTTAACTTCTTCTCTATATATACAGACATAGTTTCAGTAACCCACCCTTCTCCCACTACAATCGGACGTAGAGGTGGTGGTGTTATGCCTTTATGTATTTTTGGCAGTCCTTTTATGTATGGGGTCTTGGGTTGCTCTATTAAGAAATATTGATATAGCTCCTGATCTATCTGTCTGCACATTAGAAAATCATAAAGCTCCTGGTGTACTGAAAAAATAACTTTTGTCAGGTCACTAGTATTGATTTCTTTATAAGTGTCAGTATCTCTAAGCATGGTTTTCATTAGAGTGTTATACTGTGTGTTGTCTAGTATCACTATGCCACCCCCTTTGTCAGCAGGTTTTATTACTATATTTCTATCTTGTTGAAGGGCATATAGAGATTCCCATTCAGAATGGGACATATTGGTGTATAGATGTTTCATTTTGTTGTTAAAATGTCTGTAAAAGTCCGTTTTACAAGCCTTAATAAAACATTCAGTCACTGGTGTCTGTGAAGGAGTAAAAGTACTCTTTCTTTTAAAACTATTAGTTCCTATGTCTAAATCAGTAGAATGAGCTCTATTACTAAACATAAATTTCAGATTGATTTTACGAATAAAAAGCCGCAGGTCTGTTAATATTTCACTAATGTTACTAACCTGAGCTGGTATAAAAGATAGGCCTCTATTCAATAATAAATAGTCAGTCTCAGATAAAGTCCGTTGTGAAAGATTGAAAACTAGGTTCTCAGTTCTCTTCTCCGGTTTCTGTTGCCGAATGTCGTTTCTTCTCCGGAATATTTCCTTTTGGTACGGCCTCTGCTCCTCGACCTGCTCTGCAGATTCTTCCGAAATTTCAGTGGTAGGGGTAAAAAACCTTCTAAATTTCCCTGTTTAACTTTAGGTTTAGCGCCTTGTGCACTCGCGTTCTGTTGAGCAAATGCTTGCTGATTGCAAGGGGGAGTGTCTCTCACTTCATGGTTCAACGTATTCTATGATGCGGATAACGTAGGGCTTTCAATTGTGGCAACAGGATTCCTTAAGGTGGAATTAGTGTTCGTTAGGGCTGAAACATAACTCTGGTTAGGAGGATGTTCTTGAACTTGGCCAGAGTTAATAGGAAACACATTTTCAGCAGTATTGACTTCTCTATATCTCGGCCAGGCAAAAACATTATTGTTGGCAAAATCTGTATGATCTCTATACAATTTACGTGTCTTTATTTGTTGTAGTTTATCGCCATATGATGAAAGCTGGTTATACATATTGTCTAGTCTCTGCTGGAACTGTTCCTCCTTAAAGTTGGCAATAATATCTTTAGTTAAAGTTTCAGCCTGTATGTTAAGCTCTTTTTCGATTGGTAAAAAATGTTCTATTAGTAGCCTTATGTAGTTGAACCCTAGATCCAAATTCAGCTGTTGCCATTTATGTAACAGCTCGGGGTGAGTTTCACCATAGGAGGGCATAACAAGAACCCTCATTCCCCTAGGAATTATTTTGAAATGCAGACACGCTTCCAAATGGCGTCTCTGCCATATCAGTCTGTGAAGTTTATACAATGTATTTTCTAAGTCTCTTAAGGCAACATTGAAGTCTCTTAGCTTATCGATATTCCCCTTCTCAGTATTTGATACAGTTGGGGTAAATTCCATGTTGATATTTAACAGAGGATTATCCTTACATTCTAGCAAATTGTTCCATTTTCTTACCCCACTTTGTTTGTTGGGTGCATAGTCCAGTTCAATTGCAATAGCATCCATCGTGTGCAGGCAGCCAAGGATAAGGCAGAAGCAGCAACAAAATAAAACACAATCCCAGCTGAACCTCCAAAGGTCCTCTCCACTAAATCAGTAGAATTGTAGATAAGACACCAGTGAAAGGACCACCACGATTATGCAGCAAAATAATCTTCTTTATTAAATACAAAAAGAGATGAGCGCTTTCACGTACGGACTGTACGCTTCTTCAGATCTATTTGATTAAAAGTACACAATTCCTTATATAGTACAGAGTAAATGGCAAATTGCATCAATTATTCAATTGGTATTATAATTACAAAATTAAGTGCAAAAAGCTGTTGCTAAAGTGTCAGTGCTATTGCTTAAAGAAAAGCTAACTCACTCTGTATATAAACAGAAAAACAGTTTTCAAGAACAACTCAAAACATCAGAAAAAACAGACATGTAAGAAACATAAAAAATAAAAAATATATATGTATGTATGCTTCTATTTATCAGTATCACATAAAAAATCTTAATTTCTAAAAAACTCCATAAAGAGTTTTATAAGAAATGGAACATTATATCCTTAGGCTTGGAAGCAGTGTATATTCTTATGTTTTTATATATTGTGTATATAAGCCTGGTTTGTTCCCTTATATATTACTATTTAAAACTATTCTGTAGCCTGTCCATCCCAAGGGAGGCATGCCATGCTCCCTCAGGATATGGGAGGAGATGGTTCTCTCCTCATCAGTAAGGCATTCCTTCCTACACATGCTATTATGTCATTAGATTATATAGGCTAGCTGTAATAGAAGTAGAAAATTACCATGCGGAAATCTGCAGAACCATAACATATGTGTAATTTTGTGAAATATGATAAGGCCCTGTAGTGATCACAGTGATAACAGCAACTAAGGCATTAGAGCTGTGATAGTTTAAGGACCATCCCTGGGATTCAATAAACTCTGTGCAGGCTTTGCACGAAGCCTATATGGAGTTTACATGTTTGCACTGTGAGGAGCAACACTTAATGAATATTCATACTGCGGCTCACCTTCAAACATAAGCAAGCAGGGTTTTGTGGTAGTCACAAAAACACATAAAGCAACACAGATAGTGAATTTAGTTACAGCATAGCAAACTGGGTTACTGGGATTGCATGGAATAGCACAAGGACCACAAGAGTTTTTCATATATTAATGTATTACATTGCAGGGACAAGACAGGACAATGCATGTGTACACTCCAGCATACTAGGCAAGTGGAATTGCACAGAATGCCACATGGAACACCAGGGGTTTTCACATATTAATGTATTATTTTGCAGGGACAGGACAAGGTAGTGTATGTGTACACTCCAGCATAGTGAGCTAGTGGAATTACATGGAATGCCACAAGGAACACCAGGATTTTTCATATATTAATGTATTATGTTGTGGGGACAGGAAAGGACAGCCTATGTATACATTCCAGCATATTGGTCTAGTGGGATTGCACAGAATGCCACAAGCACCACCATGGTTTTTCATATATTAATGTATTATGCTGTGGGGAGAGGACAGTGTACATGTACACTCCAGCATACTGGGCTAGCGGGATTGTGTGGAATGCCACACGGACCACAAGGGTTTTTCATGTATTAATGTATTATTTTGCAATGACAGGACAGGATAATGTATGTGTACACTACAGCATACTGGGCTAGCTGGTTTGCACAGCATGCCGCACGGACCACCAGGGTTTTTTATATATTAATATATTATGTTGCTGGGACAGGACAGGACAGTGTATGTAGTGCTGAAGATTGTGGAATTCCATTACAGGCAGTCTGTATAAGTTGCGTCTATGATCTGTAAGGGTACATGGACTCCCATTTATAAGAAACAGTCATGGGGAAGTGTCTTTATTGAACGGGGACATACAGATGAAGTTTAGGGATGAACACTGGGACGGAGGACAAATGAAACATTATAATGTACCTCACATGAGGAAATGTAAAAGGAAGACAGTTGTAGCAGGAACACGAATCACATCTCCACATGGCACAGCATGGACTGCACAGTCACAAATGTATATGATGTGATTGTCACAAAAGGTGACATATCAGTGGAGGATGTCTATGTGATATAAGCATCCAGACAGGAACAATGGAGAGGACATGAATCATGGATGTTAAATACAATTGGTTTTGGGTGCATATTGTGAAGCTGTGCAAACTGATTTGCCTGAGTTTGCCTGTATTGTTAGCAGAGGCTTCCAACAAGTAGGACACAGATAAAGGCTCATGGTCAACAGTAAAACCATGAAGCACGATCATGGATAATATCAGAATAATACTGCCAGTAATACCTATGTCTCTGACACAAGAGATGTGTTTCTGAGTAAATATAGATGGTTCTGCACCAGCACATTTGTACAACTATTAGGACATCAGCAATCTATGAGTGCAATCAATCACACTCTCCTGACACTAATATATGCAGGAGGTGTGAAGAGACACACTTGGCATTATGATCATTACAGGCTAGTTGACTGGTGTGCATGGCAGAGATATATATGGCACAATCCACACTGTCACAAATGTAAACCCTGCCATCAATCTCACTAAACAGCTATGTATGTCATGAGTGCATCACCAAAACAGATATCACACATGCATGTGGTATTACACCTTGATGGGGGTTCTGTGCCATCTGACAGTAGTATTTATGAAATAAAACTAATACCTAGGTTTGCACAAATAGATGTGTGACAGCTCATACTGACAAAGATATTACATTTCAGTTATATCATTGCGAGATGTATATGAAGGGACATGAGGAAGGGTGCATTGTACTTAGGTATTGGTGTGGTGAAGGCTCTTAACTATGAAGGTATTATGGCCTGTCATGTGGATGCCCTGCACAATGGGCTACTCACCACTGTGGACACATGCTGATGGACATTTCACATACCATATATCCCAGGACTCATGCTACATAACAACTGATCTGATGATAGGGTATGACATCTACATGATCCTTGGTCTGTGCATTTGTTTGCATAATGAAACAAATCCCCACATGTTTTTTTGTTTATCTCATGTGTTGTCATGGCTGTGTCAGCATTTTTTTATGTATGTTGATACTGTCTGCATTATGCCAGTATCACAGTTGGAGTCAATGATTGTCCACAATCTGTAGTCCTCCAGACAGCTGTTGGGGCACAGGATTTATATGGCATTCTTGATGTCTGTGATTTCAATCATGGACAGTAAAGGGCCTAGCAGACAGTAATGATTCACACACACGATCAATGGACATGAGATATAGCTAACTTCACACATTTCTACATATATATATATATATATATATATATATATATATATATATATATATATATATATATATATATATATATATATATATATATATATATATATATATAGATAGATAGATAGATGTCACATATGTGATCCACTGTTCTACCCACTTGGTGATATAGGTGTTGATGTTCACATCTGTCCTTGTGGAGTGAATACCTCAGTGTGAACTCCTGTCAACTGCCTTGACCTTTTCAAGTTCCACAGGATGATGTTCTTTGAGAACATCTGAGATGTAACAGACATAGATGTAGCATCACAAACTCACACATGTCTGTTGTACACAACCATTATATTACTAGTGTAGAGAAGGTCCATGAAGACATGTTGGTCTACCTCACAGATCAGGAGAGTCAGGGTGTGTCTATACATGCATACATCAGGTGCTGTTCCCAGCCCACTCAGATGGATGGATGTGAATGTACACCCTTCTATGAGAACACAGTCTATCTGGAGGGTGTGTTGAAGTGTATATCACACCATGTCAGGTAGGTGCATGTTCTGATACATACTATAGGTGATCTGTGATGTCACAGCCAATTGTTTCTGTGTGATAGGCCTGCATGCAGGTAACACAGTGCATACTGCCTATCTTGATCTGCCCTAGGGTTTGGCCACAATCCCCCTACTCAGGTATCATTGACAAACTCTACCAGCTGGGGATTAACACTTACATCACTAGATAGTGAACCAATGTCCTCACTGACAGACCACATACTGTGAAAGTTGGTGAATCAATCTATATCATTGCAGCTGTCACTACTGGTGTACCCCAAGGATCTGTGCTAAGCCCTATACCATTTGTAGTTTATTTCTCAACATTCCAGGCTACAAAATATGACCTGTAGCTTACCACGTTTGCTGATTCATCAATATTGGTTGCAATCATTGAGTCCACCAATAATGTGACTATAGTACCAGAGGGGCTAACACACACAAATAATTGGTGCCAAAGCCACATGGTCTACTAATAATACAGAATTTGTCAGGATTTTTGTCTTATGCAAATTGAAATTTCCTGGTAAATACACCATTAACAACACTCCCGCTATACTGAAACCAGTGGTGCAAGAATTGGGAACACACATAGATAGCAACCTGAACTTCGACCAAGTGTCCACAGTGATATGGAAAGGCTTCGTCATGCACCTCAGAACTCAGGCCATTGTATCCAGATCTGAAGAGCATATAACAGCACTGTACTCAAAATTCATCTGAACACTAATACAGTATAATGCTTCCTTTTGCATGTACCTCATCAGACACCTGCAGCAGCTGAACAGACCACAGGGGGATCACACCAAGAAAATAAAGGTCCTGCAAACCATGCCATGATGTACATGGATATACTCCCTGAAATTTATATTGGAAAGGGTGAGGTGACCTGTGCCCGTACTACAGGTCATCTCTGACCATGCCCTGATGTGTATACTGCACATCCACAAATCAGCAGAGTCTGTTGAGAGGAAGATGATAAAAGCAATGTCCCACGTGCTGCTGTAAAATGTTCTCTCTACTGTCAAGCAAGTGCACAAACATGCACACAGTTGACTGCAGTGAGAATAAAACTTGTACTTATCTAAGTATGCAAATTAGAGCCACAGGTCAATTCCAACTAGGAATGTTTCAGACAACACTTTATAGCTGATGACATCATCAGTGCCTTTTGAGGAGAATATAGCAGTGTCACATATGCTGGTGTAAAATGCTCTCTGTAATATCAAACAACAGCTTACACACACACACACACACACACACACACACACACACACACACACACACACACACACACACACACACACACACACACACACAGACACACACACATGCTTGACTGCAGTGATTATAGAACTCCTACCTATTTGTGTACACAAAATAAAAAAACACAGTACTTTACACAAGCACCTCAGCACAAGTCTGACTTTTGCATGGCTGCAGGTCAACTTACAGTGGATGACATCAGCAGTGCATGTTGGACAGAAGACATTGGGAGCCCTACATGAAATAGATCTGTAGGAATATGCAAGTATCAAACTGCAATTCATGGAAATGGAGCAGTAACTGCAGGATACTCATGTCTACTCTTCTCGCTAGACACACACCCACAGTTGGCTGCAGGGAGAACAGATCCCCTACCTAAGTGCACAGACTAAAGAACTCAGTACTTTACTCATGTGCCATGGCACAAAATCTGACCTATACATCTCTGCAGGTCAGCTTGCAGTGGATGAAATCATCAGTGCATGATGGAGAGAAGAAGTTGGGAGGCCTGCATGAAATGGATATTTAAGCATGTGCAAGTATCAAAATACCATCAATCCATGGGATTGGAGCAGTAATTGCAGGACACACACTTTTGCTCTTCTAGCTAGCCACACACATGTCCAGTTGACTGGAGGGAGATTAGAACCCCTATCTATCTAACTGCACAGACTATAAAGCACAGTATGTTATGCAATCACCACAACACAAGTCTGACTTTTACAAGACTGCAGGTGAACTTAGAGTAGATAACATCAGCAGGTCATGTGTGAGACAAAATTTTGGGAGATCTGCATAGGCTCATAGCTTCATATGTACATAGGATGCTACTAGCCTAATGGCCCTATGGTGTTTAGAAGCTTAGCTGTGTAAAGATGCAAGTACCCTTACTAAGCATAGTTGGATGGTCATTGTTAGCAGAGCAATTTTGTAAGCAGTACCAACTGGCCCTGTCCATGAGGAACATAGATACCACCCCAGAGGTGACTTTACAATCACATGACCAGTAGTCAAGGTTACGCTTGAACAGGGTTACTGAGCCTATTGCAGATGAGAGTGAGTCATTTATGAATATATCTGTCTCCTCAGCATGTTCTGTTTATGTCATAGGCTAGGTTGAGAACCCTGGTCAAGCTATTCTTTTCCCATTTGATTTGCAGATATGCAACATTTCCAGAAGAGCAGGGTCGGAGACTGCTCTGTAGGGCAGGCATAGGTCAACTTTCAACAGGCTGCATGATGCTGAGTACACTGAAAGGTCTTTCACTCTTTCCATGTATGTCATGTTTGGAGACCCTGGAGTCTTCCAGGCACAACCCTGTGTTTTCTCCAATTGCTGAAGGTGTCTAGTGAGGTACAGACAGAAGTGGCATTGTACGCAATCAGTGGTTTTATAAGGATAGAGTACAGCAGAGGTATGGCCACCATGGTCTTGGATGTGATGCCAGTATGTATGGCATATGCAATGCAGAATGCATGTGTCACCACTAAGGATACATAGTGATGAAAGTGTAATGTGATCCCAAGTCTCAGAACACTCTGTTTTAGCTTAGAGGGGTATACCATAATTAGCAGTGGGACTTCATTGTCAAAGGGGACAATGAGCCATTGTATGCTTTAAGGTTCAGTCCATGAGTTTGGCACAAATTCATTTGTGCATGTCAGCTCCTTCTGTAATATGTTGCCGTCATTGGGGGACTCTATATTAGTGCATCCAGTTACTAGTCATCTGAAAATGTGGTAAACTACAGGTCATCTACCATTGCCTGCACTCCAGGGAAGTAGTTTGCAAACAGTTGAGGGCTCAGCATAGATCCTTATGGTATTCTAATAGTAATTGGCTACTGGTGGAGGTGCAGTTCCCAACTGTGCAATGGTTCGGATTGCACATCTTCTCACAAACATGGAGTCCAAAAAGAAAACCGATCCATTACTTTTATGCTACTTCTGTGTGTGTGTGTGATTCCATTTTTTTTTACCATGTCAAAGTTGTTAAAATGGGGTAGATATGAAAGTGGTGAAATGGGGAGCAAGCAGGGGGACAAACAAAGTTTGACAGTTACTACTGAGTCTCTGGAATTCACCTGCTACTTAACCAACTCTGTGGTAGTTAATGCAATGATATATTCCTTTCTAGGGCCAGATGGTACGGGGTCTGAATACAGCTGCTTGTAATACATTTAACTACTTTTGTATTGCTGCAAGTTGGTATGCAATGTGCACCATTGCCCAATAATGCATTACAGAAAAGAAATGGGGAAGATAGGGCAGTGGTGAAATGGGGAGCAAATGGGGGAAGAACAAAGGGAAAGCAGGGCAAGAATGTGGAGGAAGGAGGTAGGAAAGAAACATAGATATCCATTTCTTTAACAGTGTAAAGTGAACATATCTGCCAAAAATTTACTGAATTTGGACTGTCACCTCCAGATAGATGGTTGACCACAACACACTTATGTTGTATAGCCATTTGGGCAAAAACAAGTGTGTGAAATGAAGAGCTATGTATGGGATGATTGTTTTTTTTTTTTTTTTTTTTTTTTTTGAGAGAGAAAGAGAGATTAGGAGAGAGAGAGGAATGTTGGGGAAGGGGTGTAGGAATGTTTGGGTGAGGTAAGCTGGGTAGGCAGCCAGACAAGGCAAGAGACTTGGACGGTGATGGACACAAAAGGTTGGGGTATACCATGATTGGGATGAGGGTGGGGACATCATGAACCCATGGTCATCAAGCTGGGTGGCAGTGAGAATCGCATTTTCACCTACTGGACTGTCATCACTGTCACCTCACTTCACCACTGGCTGGAGTGCCTGATGTCTGTGTCTTCTCCTCCTAGTATTACATAAAATGAAGGAGAGCAGCCTCTCCAGCTGATGCAGGCAGGCACCAACAGTGTTGTGCACAATCCTATGCACCATCCTGGCGATTCAGTGTGGATGGTAAAATCACCATCTCCGCCACTGCTCCTAGATGGTACCACTGGATCAGCCACCAGAGCAGGACTACCTGAGGGGGCAAGAAGTGTAGAAGCAGCTGAGGTAATGTTGCCAGGTTGTCTCCCAGATGTGTTGGGCACTGGTGCTGGATCTTGTGGAGGGTTGGCAGGCAGATCCTGTTGGACAGCCCTACTCCCCTGTGCTGTGGAGCATTTTTTGGTGTGGTAAGCATGGATGACATGGACACTTTTTGATCACACGTAATTAAAAAATATATATGAAAATAAATAAATAAATAAATTAAAAAGAGAAGATAAGGGTTGGGGATGAGAGGAAAAAAAGATAAGATTAGTACCTTCATATGTGACATACAATGCACTGATACAATTAATTGACTCTATTATCTTAACATTTACTTTTAAAACTGTGAACTCCTAACAGATAACTTTTACTTTTAAGACTATGAGCTCCTAACAGATGCACACTATACTATAGATTGCAGCAAGTACTCCTTGTCATGTGGATATATTGCAGATATGCATGTTCCAATTATACAGATTACAGTTTACAGCAGTGTATGTGTGCCACTATTATAGAACTTTAACTTTAAACCTTTAAACTACACATAATTGAATAATAAACAGTATTGCATAGTTGGGAAGTGTGGTCTTTGAACCCACAACCTTCAATCAAAGTCTAATATTGTACTCTTGATTTGTGCTACAGACTAATGGATGCATACTTGCTTTTACTTTTGAGATAGGCATGGTTAATTTGATACAACTCTATAAAATACCAAAAAAACTATCTTTAACTTTTAATGCTAGAATAATACTACTATGCTGCTGCATACATACCACATGCTTCCCTCATCCTTACCAATATAGTCCCATGGGTTTGTATATTGACCTAACAATCCCTGGCAGCTGTGGATAAAACAAAATAGAACAGAATACCATTATGAATACCAGTCCTGCCTATAGTCAGTTTTTAATCAGTACTCTCTGTAGTTGATACTTACACAGGTGTGGGATGTCAGCAGTCCTAAATTTCCTGATCTAATGGTCAAG
This sequence comes from Protopterus annectens, assembly GCF_019279795.1. Classification (NCBI taxonomy): domain Eukaryota; kingdom Metazoa; phylum Chordata; order Ceratodontiformes; family Protopteridae; genus Protopterus; species Protopterus annectens. The sequence continues at coordinate 244,633,615 of NC_056734.1, forward strand.
GGTATCCCTCTTTATTCTCTGGAGGTCATTGTAGTGATGCCTACATTGTTCACCAGTGTGGGGGATACTGGTGGCACTGGTTACAGCCCATGTTAAACTATCCCAAGCTTCCAACTTATACTGTGAGCTAGAATAATAACCCTGCAGAAGCCTGGCACTATGATTCTTAACTAGGAGCCCAATAAAAATCTTGGACTCCTGGACACCCTGTCTCTGTGCCCTAAAACTGACACCTTCCCTACAAATGCCTGCCATGTATGCGATGGATCTAGAGCAATGGAGAATCATGCTTTCCCACCAAGTGCATTCATCCTGTTTACTGTGAGTAAACATGCTGAAAATGTTTCACTCTGCTTACCATTGAACAAATATGGTGCTCAGCAGTGTGCACCTCTGAGCACCATGTTTGTGTGATGATACTTCCTCCTTTATCTAAGCTTCTTGAGAAATGTAGTCACTCCCAAGTTATGCAATTCCTGAACACACCTAAGCTCATCTCCACCGGTCAGCACGGCTTCCGCCCACATCACAGCACAACTACTGCTCTTCTCTCTTTTACTAATCAGGTTAACCAGCATAGAAAAAATAATAATTAGGTATCTGCTATTTTTTTAGATTTCTCCAAAGCTTTCGACATTGTCTCACACACAAAACTATTAGATGCTCTAACCTCCATATCCTTTGCCCCCTCTGCTGTCTCCTGGTTCAAAAAGTATCTCTCAGACAGACAGCAATCTGTCCAATGGCAAGGTGACCTATCTCCTTTATTTCCAACTACCATAGGTGTACCACAAGGCTCAGTCCTGGGCCCACTACTTTTTTCTATCTTCACAAACAATCTACATACCACCACCCAGCAGGCCACACTTATACAGTATGCAGATGACTGAACTCTTATCTGCTCAGCCCCATCTCTGACCACCCTACAGCAGCTGATCCAAGAATCCTTTACCTTTGTTGAAAGCTGGATCACTAACATCCAACTTATTCTAAACCCCAATAAGACTAAATTACTCCTGTTCACCCCTAGTAAATCTAAATCTACTCCCCTAACTTTCTCTATCACCTCTAAAAATGGCACTGTTATCTTTACTACAGCCCATACTAAGCTCCTTGGGGGTAGAAATAGACAAAAATCTTTTCTTTGATGTCCATAATGTCAGACCATCCAAAAAGTCCATAAAAAATGAGAACTCTTTATAGAAACAATAATTTTCTCACAGACAAAGCACAAATCACCTTAGCTCAAACTCACCTACTGTCCACCCTTATGTATGCAGCACCAAATCCTGACCCACATTAGAAAAACTGACCTTGACAAATTGAGTCATGTTATAACAAAGTTCCCAAATTTGCTAACAACTCTACCTTCAGAACCCATCACTGTCAGGCAATTAGGGATATTCAATGGCTAGAATTTCCTCAACTACTCACCTACAAACAGCTAGTCAGCACCTTCAACATCCTGAAATACCCTGACAAAACTCCAGCTCTACAACGTCTACTTTCGCACTATTCTACTAATCGCCCACTTAGTTCTTACCAATAAATCTCTCCTCTGTATAACTAGTGCCAACAATAGTGCAGGGAAAGCTTTATACTCTCATCCCATAGCTAAAAACTGGAATAACCTCCCCTCTTCTATAACTTCTTCCTCTACTATCACACAATTCAAAAACATCACTCAAATCACACTCCAGGTAAACCTGGATTTGCCCATCTATAACATAAAGATGACTTGTATTTTTTATTCCACTCTGCCTCCTTTCTAATCTTCCTATTGTTGAAATAACACAGGATTATAAGGTCTAGACTTGTAGACTTGTAATTGTTTCATAGTTTATTGGGACAGTTTAAGCTTACCATTGTTATTATGCATATCTCTGTGCTATCATTGTCTGTCTATTTTTGTTACTTAATCTGTCTAATTGTGAAGCTTTTCTTCCCGGGCCTCCACTGAAAATGGATCTAGTCCAGTTGGATTATCCCAGTTAACAAATGTAAAATAAATAAAATAAAATAAACAATACATCAGTAGCAAGCAAAGCAAATTCAAGGTTATTCGATGTACAGGCAGTTGTCTATGTGTGTTAGACAAATGTGAAGGCTATGGCAGTACAGATAGCAGAAATATACTTACAGAAATATAGTACACAATATACCCACAGTCATACATTTGAGAATAAATTTGATAATACGTAGATAAACTAATACATACCTGACACAATACTAGTGTCTTGCCCCTCATGCATATGATTAATATCAGCTGTACCATGTCATGTATTATAAGTGGAAGTGACTATAACGAGAAGGGGAACAACAGTAAAAGTGCATAGAATATGTTGCATTCAAACCCAGGACAATGTCTATGGCAGTCCAACACTTACACTTGGTGCCACTAGAAAGTTGAGAAAACACTTGTCTATGTTGCAGTTCATTGCTATAAACTGCAATGTCACAACAGTAAAACAAAGTTTGCGTACCCTGTACTAGAACCCAGAAACATATGTAATCCAGACCTACACTTACATCTGCTGCCACAGGACTAGGTGCATGACATTCCTTATTTTACAAATCATTCTTAAGGTGTCATTGTTAACTGCCATGCAACATCACTTAGCAGGTCTGAGTGTTTACTAATGTAGAACAGAGCATATGTATGTGTCTTTAAGAAGCATTCCCAGATGTAGGCACGTGCATATAAATAGTGAGCACATGCAGGCAGCAGTGCCATTTTGAAAGAACAGCCAGAGTGTTAACATATGTGAGTGTGGTAGTCAGTCTGTTTATAAGTTTATTTAAGTTAAGTTGCAAAGCCTCATTCCTGATGAGTTTGTGTGTAATAAAGCTGCTTGAAATGAACCCACAACCACTTGCCTGTTTTATCCTGACTGGACAAGTGACATGGTGTCAGAACTGGGATTAAGAGAACAACTTCTTCAAGCCATGAAGTGCAGAGTTGAAGGTTAAGGCAGATTGAGCTGTTTGAGTGAAATGGAACTCAGGCAAACAAAGAGGGCCAGAAATAAGGCAACTAGAACTTGCTCAAATGATTTATTTTGCAAAGAAAAGGAAACAGAGCACTTGTAAGGCACAAAATGTATTGTTAATCAAATGAGTAGCACAAAAGCATATTATTAATCAAACAAAAGGCACAAAATGCATTATTAATTAAAGTTCAAAACTACTATATTTTATAAAAGTAGCAGAAATATTCATGTGGGGCTCAGAATTACCTTTGATTTGCATAACAAGCATGTTTAAAGTAAAATGAGCACAAGAAAAGTATAATGAGCTTGATAAGAGATTAAAAGGGCATAATGAGTACAATAAAAGGGCAAAGTAAGTTTAAAAAGCAAGGCAACTGCATGTTTTTAGAAAAAGGCCATGTTTTGGGCATAAACTACTATTTTGCATTGGCCAAAGCCATTCAAAGAATAACTAGAGTTCTTCAAAGTATCTGAGAGTATGCAAAGTGGTTGCAAAGACTGTGCTTTATTACAGTGCAATTATTTCAAAGAGTTTGCTGGGTGCAAAGTACAGTTATATTGCAAAGTGCCATCAAAGTACAACCATTTTGAAAAGTTTCTTGTCCTTTGGTCCTTTGTACATTTATTTGCAGAGTACTGCCATTTCAAAGTGTTTCTTACACTGTACAAAGATATTTCACAAAAGTACAGCCATTTTGAAGAGTTACTGTGCTGTGTACAGTTTATTTGCAAAGTGCATTCATTTCAAAATGTTTCTTACTCTGAACTTCTTCTGCTGTGTACAGTTTATTTGCAAAGTACAGTCATTATAAAATATTTCTTACACTAAGGAGTGGTTTCACAAAGTACAGTGATTTGGAAGTGTTCTTGTGCTACATAGACTTGTTTGGCAAAGTACAGTTATTTCGGAGTTTGTTGTGCTATTGGGCATAATTACAAATTCTGTCATAAAGTTCTGGCATATTTATATGTGTGTGTGTTCGTATATAATTCCAAGCACCTTCACTTCTGTGTGTTGATATGGCAGAAGCATTTCACAGACCCAGTCCACTTCTGTTTGATCATAATATAGCAGAGACTTGGAGAGCATTTGAGCAGGAATACGATATTGTCACACAAGCAGCTTTTTCTGACAAAAATGCACATATGAGGGCATTCATTTTGCTTAACTTAGCTGGGTCAGAGACCATTGAAAGAGTGCATTCATTTGTGTATGCATCAGCATTATATGCTGAAGAGAGGGAAAACTGCCATGTTGTGTTACCAGCTGAATCAAGGGAGGACCCTGAGTGCTTGACATTTAAATTTAGAGAAATGTGCAATCCCCAGACAAATGTTACATTACAGAAGCACTTATTTTATACAAGAGACCAAAAGCCAGGTGAAGATTTTGCAGCTTATATCACTGACTTGAGAAATAAAGTGAAAACATGCAGATTTGGTGACTTGACAGACATGTGCATGGTATTAATAGTGCTGTAGTGAGAAATATTTTGCTTCATGACAGTGATTTAACATTAAGCAAAGCCATAGATACTTGTCAAATCCATAAGCTCACAGAAAGGCACACAAGTATGCTTGCAAGTGATAAGAACATGGTTGCAGCAACCTCTAGAGCAAACATAGACTGAATGCAGCACATGGCAAGCAGAAGCAGAACTAAGCACATGGCAGATGCAGCCCCTGCGGAGTTTCCTGAACAAAGCCATAACTTTTTGCAAGTTCTAAGACTCAGTAAAACAGACATGCTCAGTGCAGTCTAAGGGTGAGTCAGCAAAACACAAGTCAAGTCTTATTGTTAGCTGTCATAATTATGGTGCCAAACATGAATCTAAACGCAAAAAGTGCTTAGCAATTTGGTCAGCAATGCCAGAAGTGTAAAAAAACTGAACCACTTTCAAAAGTCTTGTAAATAAGGCAAGCCTCATTCAGTTATTAAGAAAGGTCACTCAAAAAAGCAAATTGATCATGTAGAAAGCTGAAACCCTACTTTTTATGTAGCTGGCGTATCAGTGGTTGATGAAAAGGTTAATGCAGTAGATTTGCTGGCAAAGAAAGAAGTATTTTGTACTGTTCTGATCAATGGTAAACCCACAGAATACAAAGTAGACACTGGTTCAAGGTGTAATGTAATGTCAGCTGAAACATTTACTAGAGTGAGAGCTGGTGAACAACTTAATTTGGCCAGTTGTGCAAAGTTTGCTGCTTATGGAGGTGAAGAGATTTAAACTGAAGGCTCAGTACTGCTTTTATGCTATTCGGCTGGGAACAGTTACAGCTTACAATTTTATGTAGTCAGAAGACCTGTGCAGTCATTGTTAGGTCTCAGAGACCGTTTAAGAATTAAATTGCTTTCTTTTACCAAAGAAGTACATCATATAAGCACATGTCCCAGTTCCAACATCAGTGATCCTATTTTCTCAGAGTATACTGATGTTTTCAACAACAAGCTAAGCAAACTTCCAGTTGGTAGTCCATGAAAGTAGACCCAGGGATCAGTCTAGTGGTCAGACCAACAAGGAGAGTTCCAATAGCTATGCAGGGCAAAGTTAAGGTCCAGTTAGACAAAGCGTGATTTGTCCAGTCACAGAACCAACTGAGTGGGTGTCTTCCATGGCAGCTGCTCATAAGATAAATTCAGATGAAATCAGAATATGCATTGACCCAAGACTGTTTGTACAATCAAGGAGATTGTCGTCCTCATGCCAAATGCCACTGTTTTTTTGTCTTAGATGCAAAGAGTTCATTTTGGCAAGTAATGCTTGATCGCAAATCTTCACTACTGACTCCATTCAGTACCCCATTCGGACGATACAGATTCCTCAGGATGCCTTTCTGAATAAATTCTGACAGTGAAGTCTTTCAGGGTGCAATGGTGCAATTTATTTCAGGCTACCCATGTGCTATAATAGTTAATGATTTACTGGTTGGAGGCAATGCTGAAGCAGAGCATGATAGAAACCTCAGGAAAATTCTGTACAGAGAATGTGAAGTGAATTTAAAGCTGAATCCTCTGAAATGTAAGTCCAGACAACCAGAAGTTACTTATGTAGGTCATTTATTTACCAGTACAGGCTTATGACCAGACCCTTCTAAACAAGCAGCCATTCTTGAGATATCAGCCCCAGACAATGTCCAAGCTCTACAGCATTTTTTTGGCATGGTTAATTATTTGGGCAAATGTATCCCTGATTTTATTGAGTTATCAGCACCTTTGAGAGAGCTGACATGCAAATATGTTACCTGGTCATGGATAAAACAACACCAGAGACCATTTGAAAACCTCAAACAGCAAATTGTCAACCCGCCTACATTGTGATGCTACAATGTCCACAAACCAGTAGTTCTTTCCTGTGATGGTTCAAAGTTCAGTCTTGATGCAGTTATTCTTCAAGAGGCAAACCTGTTGTCTATGTATCTAGAACTCGTAACCAAGCTGAAATGCAGTATCCTCAAATTGAGAAGGAACTTTTGGCAATTGTGTTTGCATGTTTGAAGTTTCATGATTATATTTATGGCTGAGCTATCCAAATCAAAACTGATTATCATTTTAAAGAAGCCTATGCATTCAGCTCCAGCAAGACTACAAAGAATGATGCTTAGATTATAAAAGTACAATTTCAAAATAGTCTATAAAAGGTAAACTTCTTTATCTCACTGATACCTTATCCAGATCACCCAGAAATACCATGGAACAGCTTGATGAAGAGAATTTTGACTTTGATGTCATGGAACTGCATAATTTTTCTGCCACAAGACTTGATGAGCTGAGAAATCATACAAAAATTGATCCTATTTTGCAAAAGCTCAACCACTTCATTAATGAAGGATGGCCATCAATGCAATCTTCTGTACTACCAGAACTGCAGCCTTACTTATTACCGAGATGAGATGCTGATGGGAGATGGTATAATTTTCAAAGGTCACAAAGTTATTGTTCCTACTTCCTTACAGCAAGAATACATTCAGATTTTACATTGTGGCCACCCAGGCTCTGATTCTACCAAAAGAAGGAAGAGAGGACTAGTATTTTGGCCTTCTCTATCAAAAGACATTGATAAAGTGCTTTCTTCTTGTTCAGTGTGCAACAGAACTAAACTGCATTTATAAAAAATAGCCACTTCAGCAAAGCCATATTCCTGAACTACCTTGGTCAACAATAGCCACTGACATGTTTGAGTGGAACAATCAGCATTACTTAGTGTTGGTAGACTCTTATTCAAACTGGTTTGAAATCAATTTGATACCTAACCTAACATCTAGTGCTGTTATTACTAAGATGGAACATCATTTCTCAGTCCATGGTAATCCATAGGTTCCTAGGTTCATAGGTAGGTACTAGGCTATTGGCCCAAGGGCCTATGTAAGCCTAGCCAACAAGGTTCCCTGGCTTACGCCACCCAAGATAGTTATTTTCCTGTGCCACTGTCGAACAGAGACACAGAAGTGATCCCCGGGGTGTATTTCCTATTTCCTATCCACTCATCAAGATTTTTCTTGAAGAGTGCTAATGAAGAATTGTATTTTGTTTGACATAGATGGGTAGCCTATTCCAGAGAAGTATCTGGGACAGGAATCTATCCCTCCAGTATGTCCTGTTTATTGTGGTGACAAGGTTTAGGTCCCTAGATCATGTAGCTCAGAGGGATTGGGATTTCTTTAGGTGTAGCATGTCCAACAGCTCTGGGTTTGACATAGTTTTATATGTTAGGCAGAGATCACCTCGGAGTAGGCGATATGCTACGGAGTAAAGCTGGAGTTTTATGAGGCGGTCAGTGTAGGGCATTTGTTTGGGGCCAGTAATCCTCTTTGTGAGGTACTTCTGTGGCCTTTTCAACTGCTGCAGATGTCTTGTGAGGTACATTCCAAAAGGGGCGTTGTACTCTATAATGGGTCTAATGAGTGCTGAGTAGAGGGGAACAATTACCTCTTTTTTCCTGGATGAGAACCCTTTTATGATGAGGTGTGCTACATAGAAGGACTTCCTGACTACTGTGGTGATGTGACTATCAAAGGAGAGACTACTGTCCACCTGGGTCCCAAGGTCTCTTATCACACATTCAGTGTTAAGTAGATTGCTGCCTATGTGGTAGTTCATGGGTGCAGAGTTTTTACCAAAGGGGATGACACTGCACTTTTTGGCATTGAGCTTGAGGCCATGGCTCTGACATCAGGCATCTATCTCAGCGAGGCCCTTCTGTAGGATGTCCACATCATTTGGGGACTTGACTATGGCTCCTAGTTTGCAGTCATCTGTGAACTTCATTAGCCAGAGGCCTTCTGTGTTAGCTTGTACTTCAGAGAAGTAGATACCAAACAGGAGAGGTCCCAGGACAGAACCCTGTGATACTCCACTTGTCACTGCTTTGAGGTCATATTTGGAGTCTGCAACTTTTACAGCGTGGGTTCTGTCAGTGAGCCAGTTGGCAACCCATCTTGTGACATAGAGATTTATACCTAGTTTAGAGAGTTTAGCTATAATTCCAGAATGGGGGATGGTGTCAAAAGACTTGGCGAGGTCAAGATAGGCTGTGTGATACTCCTTACCCTCATCTACGGCTTTGGTGACTGCCTCAAAGAAGTCAATCAGATTTAGGAGACATGATCTACCTTTTATAAACCCGAACTGGTTGCGATCCAGAGTTTGGAGGTTACCAATGTCTTTGTTTATGAGTTCCATGATGATACGTTCCATGGCCTTGCAGACCAGGCTCGTCAGGCTAATAGGTCGATAGTTCCCAGGATCAGTGGTGGCTCCCCCTTTGTGAAGTGAGATAACTTTTGCTGTGTGCCACACAAAATTATTTCTGACAACAGTACTCAGTTAACCAGTCAATTGTTTCAGAGATTTGTAAAGGAGTGGGAATTTATTCATGTTACTAGTAGTCTTGAATACCCACAGTCAAATGGCCTTGCTGAACATGCAGTACAGTGTGCAAAGCAATTACTAGAGAGGTCACAGTGTGACAATACTGATATCTTCCTGAATTTACTTAATCTCAGAAATATACCATGTGACAACTTATTGGCTTGCCTGTTCAGAGACTTCTATGTAGGCAAACCAGAACAACCTTGCCTATTAGTTCTAGTTTGTTAGTGCCTAATGCTAAAAATAACAAAGCAATCAAAGCCCAACTTTTTAAGAAGCATTCCTTTCAGAAGTCCAGCTATGATAAAATGAGCAGATTTCTTTGTCTGTTAAAAGGAGAGACAGTGAGGATACAAACGGCAAAAGGCTTTGATCGAATTAGTGAAGTGAGAGGTATATCTGCCAAACCGAATCCTACTTAGTGGAATATGAGAGTACAGAATACAGGAGAAACTACAGGCATCTTCTTCCTGTATCGGAAATGATATCACAGCATCATAACTGTGATACAGACTCTAGATCTCAGAGCAACCCTGACAATGTTCATACAGAAGAACATGTCTCAGTATCCATTCCTGCTCCTAATGGTGTCCCAGTTGTCCCCAAAGGCGAACATTCCTTAAAGACAGTCTCCAGTGTCAGATCCAATTCTGACTTTTTTGTTACATGATCAGGTTGCATTTCTAGACCTAGTGTAAAATACACAGCAATCTGGACATGATCATTTTATGTGTCTGATTTTGTATGATTGCATGTCAAAGAATTAGTTCCATATAATTGCATGTCAAAAGATAATTTCTGTATAATTATCATTGAATACTGTAATTTTGTATATGATCTATTTCTCAAAGAGGGAGGATGTAGAACAGAGTGTGTGTGTGTGTGTATGTACCTTTAAGAAGCATTTCCAGATGTAAGCACATGCATACAAATAGTGAGCACATGCAGGCAGCAGTGCCATTTTGAGAGAACAGCCAGTGATAACATGTGTGAGTGCAGTAGTCAGTCTGTTTATAAGTTTATTTAAGTTTAAGTTACAAAGCCTCATTTCTGATGTGCTTGTGTGTAATAAAGCTGCTTGAAATGAATCCACAACTGCTTGTCTGTTTTATCCTGACTGAATGACTGACACCTGATATTATTAATTGAATGCATCCAGTTTCTGTTTTTGACTTTGTGGGACCTGTCTGGCCAGTTGTCCAGTTTGAGCTAAGCGGTGCATCATGCAAACAGTGCCTCCTCCCCCCCAAAAAAGGGAGAGGTACTTGAAATGAGGAAAAACAATCTATAACATACACACGAGAAAATTTCAGTATACATGAGATATTTCTGCATAGGTATGGATTAGAACTCTCACTCCAATACACCTTCAGAACACAGTATGGGTGCCTTATCCCTCTTTGCCACACAAACAGATGCGCAGCAAAGAACTTAAATCAATATGCATACAACCAACTGCAACAGCATCTACACTGATATCAAACCATACAAGTGTTATTTGTACGTGTATTAGTTTTGGAAGCAGTGCACCTAGTGATCACACGACCTGTCATGATTATTGCTTGCAAATATGCAGCTCTGCCTTGCATTTCTGTGTTTGTTAGCGATTCTTCATTTATCTGAGCAATAATCTGAGACATACAGTGTATAAGCCATTCTATATCATTGGCCTTAAATATGTGTGAGGATATTAAGTGGAAATAATATCATATGTAGTTGCCAACAAATGAAGGGCAGGTTGGGTGATAAGGAACACAACCTGTGACTTTTGTACTGCTTACTTACATTTCCAGCCTTACATCTACACTTATAGATCTAGCCTTATACACCCAGTAAACATAAGGCAGCCTGCAGTTCTTTTGTGTTTTTCTTCTCCCAACCACTCATTCACAGTTGCAATCCATTAAAAACAAACACTGAAGGAGTACCTGCACTATGTTTACATCTCTTAGACAGATCCATTTTTTTGTGATCCAGCAATTCTAATGAGTTCACACCTCATTTGCATATTCATAATGGTAACAGCTGAATCTACACCATATAAAAAGGCAATCATTTAGCTACAGAAACTGATGGCAAGGAGAGTTGCATGTGTTTGGAAGACTGCAAAAAGCCCTTTTATTCTGTACAGAGGAGTACCGAACTTCAGAAGCTATGCTTCCAATTTGTCATCTACATATTGCATATGCTGGAATGTATTTAATAAAAATATGAAGCAAAGGCTGTTGCAGTTTTATCTGTATACATTAGTTAGAAGTGTGCTGATGACATGGGCACGTTTATCAAGGTGTTACAAATATATACATGATTATCAGTACATGAAGATGGAATGCTGTGTGATAAATATGTACAAATGTTTTGGGGATAGGTCCTTTGATAGCACTTTTAGCATTTAAAAGATGGTTTGTTAGGAAAAGGGGTCATTTGGCTGTTGGTTTGGGTTGAGGAAGCAAAGCTGAGTTACTGTTATGGCACCAACAAGGATGGACTGTTCTTTTGGAGGGGGAGAAAAGCTGAATTCCTGTTATAGCACACAGAAGGATGGATTGTTTAGGGGGGAGCAAAGCTGAGTTACTGTTATGGCACAAACAAGGATGGACTGTTCTTTTGTGGGGTAGCAAAGATGAATTACTGTTATGGCACAAACAAGGATGGACTGTTCTTTTGGGGGGTAGCAAAGGTGAGTTACTGTTATGGCACAAACAAGGATGGACTTTTGGGGGGTAGCAAAAGTGAGATACTGTTATGGCACAAACAAGGATATGTTGTTCAAGGTTACTCTCCTTGTTTTACATCCTGCCTGTTGTTAGCATTTCACATCTGTAGACTGTTCTATGTTTCTCCAGTGGATAATTCTGACTGGCTATCTTTTTTATTTTATCTGGAAATAGTTATTTTGTAGTCATGTGATACTTATGTGTATTATCCTCCTGTTGTCTTTTAGGACACCTATGAGTATGCCACTCAGACATGTCAATCCACTGAGACCACCCTTCACAGATGCCAAGAACCAAGTGATTGTAGATGGCTTTAGGCAACATGGTGCTTTTCTGCTGGAAAGGGGACAGGGAGATAAGGAACCTTGGATGCAAGTATGGTAGAAAATAGTAGATGATGTCAATGCAGTGGATGGTCACAGCATGACATACAAGCAGGTGTGCCAACAAGGCCACTGACATGAACACATCTGCACAAAGGAGAGCAGCTACAGTGGGCCATGACCAGATGGTTACTGGAGGAGAGCCTGCTAGGTAACCACCAGTAATGCCCAATAAAGAGTTCCTGGCCAATATCAGAGATCTGGGCAGCTCCAAGGAGAGTGCAGTACAGCATTTCCTGGATGTCAGAGCAACAGTTTCTGAGACAGCAAGGATATCCCAGGAGGAGCCTCTGGGTAGGCTTTGCTATCTTAACACTTGAATACTGTTGTATAGTAAAACAATTGAAATCAATATGTTAATTCTGCGTCACATGTCTTTTCTGGGGGGAAGATTGAAGATTGATACAGTTATAAGATTATATTAGAGTTGTTAGCCATGTTCTTGTTGAAATTATAGTTAATGGACATATAACGGGGTAAATGTATTTCCCCTGTGTTACTATTAATTGGGATGATGTTGCCCTTACCTCTTGCTTAACTTCTTTCTGGACAATCTGGACTACAGAAGAGTATCTCATCTGAAGATGGTAAGGCAAACATTTTTATGTCAGAACTGCTGAGCAATTTAAAGAAATATTGCAGTGTGTGATGTTGAACTCAGGTCTGTTGTGTGTATTGTTGCAATGTCTGTAATAGTGACAGCAGTGATAGTTTGTTATCATATATTATGGTACAGCATACAGTAGCATAGTCTAGATACAGGTCTGCTACATCCAGAGCTTCAGCTGCATGTTTTTTAACCCTTTTGAGATATTCCAGCTACACATTTTCCCTTAGTAGCACTTGTATCATCTAATAGTGCTACTCTTAGACCTTCCTCCTTTTACCCTCTTAGCTCTTTCAGTTTCTGACAAATATGGATGGACAATTTCCTACATTTTCTCCTGCCAATATGGTTGATATGGGCATCCTGAGACAGTGTAGCGACTGTCTCATGTACATGGACAACCCTCTACTACTACCACCTAGGAACACAATTTGTGAGAGATGCAATTTTATCAAACACCTAGTGTCATTGCTCACTCCCCCACAAACCAGTATATTTGACACTGAGAAGGTTGGCAACACAAACACCACACCTTAAACACCACTCACACCTACACAACACCCCCCCACATATGCAGAGGTCCTCAAAAAAAGCATACCCAAACAAAACAGACCTCCAAGGCATACATGCACATGAACTCCACGGCCCACCACACCACACACCACACATAGTTCACACACCTGTGTCTCACAGCCACTAAGGCCTAAACATAAACCCAACATATTAGTCATAGGAGAGTCCATTGTGAGACTCACAGATGTGCCCCTCACCAGGCTGTATAGGGAGAAAGTCACGGTTAGTTGTTTGTTGGGTGCCAGAATCCACCATATCACCAATGCACTCAAGTCTCTCAACAGGCACTATTATGACTCTGTCATAGTCCATGTTGGAATGAATGACTTGAGATATACCTCACTGGACTATATGAAGAGAGACATAATCAAGCTCGCTGAGTATGTGTCAAAGGCAGGAGCAGCATTCTACCATCACCCAGAATGATGCCTCAATACAAACAGAAAATGATTGACTTTAACAATTGGCTTAGTTTCTGGTGTCATTCCAAGTGGATCCAGTACCTGACAGCCTGGGATGACATGACTGACAAACCATGATGCTTTGCCAAAGATGGCCTGTATCTGTCTCCCTTGGGCTTCAGGCTCCTGGCAAAGGCTCTTCCCTCCCTCATAGTGCCTTTTTTAGGCAATGGCATGAGGTGAAAACTACTAACATGAAAATTTCATCAAAACGTAAATTAAAGGTCATGCTGCTAAATGCTAGGAGTCTAAACATGAAACTGCACTCATTGCAAGCATTCTGAACCCTGGAAGAAGCTGACATTTGTGCAGTGACAGAAACCTGATTCAAAGCTACAGAGAGCACCCTAGCCATACCAGGTTACTCATCCTATCATTCATTCAGACCCCAAACCATGGGTAGCAAAACAAAAAGAGGTGGAGTTGCAATATAAAAAAAGACATACACACCTCTAGGCTGGTCAAACTATGATGCACAGGAAACACTCCAGGTGCAGTTAACAATTCATAAGACCCCTACTCAAATCATAGCTAGCTATAGGCCTCCAACTCTGACTCAAGATGCCCACTTCACCTATCTAGACATCTTCGAATCTATTGGTAACCAAATGCCCAAGGCTGTAGACAAAACCAAAAACAATGCAGTTCCGGAAACAATAAAGGCTGTCTTCTTGATTTCAATATGTATTGCAAACAAACACAAAATGAATAGTTCAATAAAGTAAAAGACAGGTTTAATAATCCACCAGATAAAATAGACCAAAATATAATTAGTACATCCACTGATTAAGCGGTTTCGTCTCCGTTCGGAGACTTCTTCAGAATCAATTAACAAAATAAATCTTTCATCTTATATATTCCAAAAATGGGCTGGCACTCCAAATTGAGTAATTAGTAATTCATTTCTTAAAGATGGATGGGATGGCTGAAAAAATGTATAAACGAGACTTGGGAGATGTTTAGGGAAATGTCAACTAAAACTAATGTATTTCAGGATACTATTAAATATAGTTATAGGAGGAATAGAAACATTAAGAATATTCTTGAAAGGAAGAAAATAACAAATGTACAAGGGACTTGTAGGAAATATGGAACTTTTAAATGTGGTAGATGTGCACAGTGTACCTATATTGCTGGATTAAAGGAAGTCAGAATACCCAGCTTAGGAATGACACTTAGGGCCAATAGAGACAGTAGTTGTAAAGCCTGTTGGAGTTATTATATAGGGAAAACTGAGCGCCATCTCAGGACTAGAATTTATGAGCAAATTAGAGACATTAACAAACATAATGAGAACAATGCTCTATATAGACATGTATTGGTCTGTAAAGATGCGGATTTTAAATTTTGGGTAATAGAGGAGGTGAAATACCCTGAGAGGGGTGGTGACTGGGAAACACAACTGGAGTTCAGAGAAATGATTTGGCAGTTAAGGGTTGACGCATGCTGTGGTAAGGGGCTAAATGACCATATTTCTATCACCCCAGCATTAAAATTACTTGCGGCAGGCCCAAAGAAACATAATAATACTAAATCATAATGACAAAAACAACAATAAGAACGATTAGACAACAGAATAAAAGTGTTGTGAATTTAGTTTTTCAAGTATTTAAGTACTATGGTATAAGACTGGACAGTTGCAAATTTATTTATTTATTTATTCCATTATTCATCTGAGTATTTATGTATTTATTTATTTGACATTTTTTGATAATGTGGAATTTTGTAGGCATTATTTCGATCTATATGAAGGAATTCAATATTTATCAGTTTATTTACTAGCTTACATACATATATTTATTAACTTACATACATATATTCATATTTGTTATTCATATAATCTTTTATATACAAATGTATTAGGGGTTTTTAAGACGTTTTTTGATGTTTAAGTAATAAATACAATATTAACATTAGGTCTGTGAATGTTATAGTAATTTTGTAGCGGACTATTTTTACAGTTCATTTTATAAGGGTATATTGATTTTACATTTAAAACATATATATTTATATATTTTATATAATTTACATATATATTTTTGAAATCTATTTATAAATATTTTAAATGTTTGTGTATAAATACACTGGCTTTCATTTTTGGTGGTCACAGACACAGGTTGGGACAATACGGAACTGTTCACATTCCGTTGGAACTGGTTGACCCTGATTATACTATACTATATTATTTTATTTTATTTTATTGAATTGTGAGGATATTAAATTCCTGGGTCGTATTTACCCACTGTTTCTGGATGTGTATTAAAATACTACATAGTATTATGCACTTATATTATATGTATATACTGTTTGGTGACCCATAAGCAAGGTGGTTCTTTAAGAAATGAAGTACTAATTACTCAATTTGGATTGCCAGCCCATTTTTGGAATATATAAGATGAAAGATTTATTTTGTTAATTGATTCTGAAGAAGTCTCCGAACGGAGACGAAAGCACTTAATCAGTGGATGTACTAATTATATTTTGGGTCTATTTTATCTGGTGGATTATTAAACCTGTCTTTTACTTTATTGAACTATTCATTTTGTGTTCGTTTGCAATGCATATTGGAATCAAGAAGACAGCCTTTATTGTTTCCGTAACTGCATTGTTTTTGGTTTTATCTTCAAATCTATCAAGATTCAACCCTTTACCCTGATCCTGGGAGACTTTAACTATCCAACCATAGACTGGAAGAAATACTCATACCAAAACACAAATGCCCAGAGATTCCTTGATTTCATCAGTGCAAATACCTTGGACAAGTTGGTTGACACCCCCATGAGAAGTGAAAATATCTTGGACTTCGTAGTAACCAACATAAGTAACCACTGCAGCATCCCTACAGTGCCATCATCCCCGGTAAGATCCAACCACAAAGCAGTCACTTTCAAAGTCACCATCTCCTCCAAACCCCTAAAGCTAGGGTCAAACAAATAAACTTCTCCAAAGCTGATTACAACCTCCTGAGGGAAGGTATAACTATTTCACAGCCCCCTCCCCATCCATAGGAACTGGCACATATGTTCAAACCTACACCAAACACTAAATGAGCATTTATAGAGCTGCATGGAATCAGGAATACCAGATAGGATGAAATCATCCTCTTCAAGGAAGAGTAAACCTGCCTGGTGGACATCTACAATAAATAAACTCTATAATAAAAGGAAAAAAATTGCTGTCCAGGACCAAGAGGAAGCAGGTGCCTAATTGGAAGCAATCTCTCCTTATCCAGGACAAGCAAATAAGACCACTAGTGAAATCCTCCAAAGCAAACTTTGAGTCCAATCTGGCCACATCTACTAAAGACAATTATAAGGCCTTCTTCACATACGTCTGCAATCTCAAGGGAAGCACCCAGATCTTCTCAGAACTGGTGGTCAAGGACACTACATACACAAATGCTGTAGATATAGCCAACCAGCTGGCAGACAGGTTCAGTGAAAACTTCACTCCTCTGTCCCCATCAGAAAAACAGGACATTCTCGGTACCTACCCCCCTTATCTCTAGGGAGCAGGTCATCACTTCCCTCTCAAAGATAAATAATACAGCCTCCATGGGACCTGATATCATCCCAGGCTGCATCCTACATGAACTCAGGAAGGAACATGTGGCACCATTAGGTACCCTATTCCACCAAAGCCTGGGCACTGGCTTTGTCCCAGTTGAGTGGAGGACAGCTAATTTCATCCCTTTGCACAAAGGTGGAGCCTCCACTGATCCAGGAAATTATTGACCCATCAGCATAACTAGTCTGATCTGCAAGGTCATGGAGTGGATTATCATGTACCTCATTAACAAGGACATTGGCAACCTCCAGATACTTGATCCCACACAGTTTGGTTTTGTCAGTGGGAGGTCATGTCATGCCTGTTAAATTTGTGGTCAACTTCTTTGAGACAGTCACCAAGGCCATAGATAAGGGGAAGACGGTGCACACTACTTACCTTGACCTGGCCATATCCTTCGATGCTATTTTCCACTCAGGTATAATAGATAAACTCTCTCAACTAGGGATCAGTCCATATGTTACCAGATGGGTAGCAAACTGGCTCACTGATAGAACCCACCTAGTCAAAATAGGGGAAGCCACCTCAAGCAGTAGACCCGTAGCAAGTGGTGTACCCCAGGGATCAGTTTTGGGGCCTCTGCTGTTTGGGATATACTTCTCAGAGGTGCAGGCCAAATCTAGTGGGCTATGGCTGACCAAGTTTACAGATGACTGCAAGCTCATCTTTTGTCCTAGTGATGTGGACATCCTTCAAGAGGGTCTCACCCGAACAAATGACAGGTGCCTGAAACATGGCCTCAGACTGAATGCCAAAAATGCATCATCATCCATTTTGGGGAGAGTGACATCCCCACAAATTATCACATTGATAATAAGGTCCTAAGCATGCAATCAGTCGCGAGGGACTTGGGCAACCAGGTTGATAGCAAACTGACTTTTGACCAACATATTGCCTCCATTGTAGGGGAAGCTTTCTACATGGCCCACCTCATTAGTAAGGGTATGTCACCCCTGGACAAGGTAGTTATAACATCCCTGTTTTCTTCCCTTACAAAATCCATTATTGAGTGCAATGCCCCTTTTGGCATGCACCTCACAAAGCACACGCAGCAGCTGGAGACACCACAGAGGTTCCTCCTCCAGAAAATCCAGGGCCTCAAACATCTACCCTACACAGATAGGCTAAAAGCCTGTCACTCTACTCAGTCTCCTACAGACTCCTCAGAGGTGACCTCTGTCTGGCATACAAAGCAATCTCAGACCCTGCCCTGAAGGGACTGCTCAATATCCGCAAGTCAAGCTCCACTCGAATAACCTGCACTCGTGACCTCAACCTGGTTTGTGACATCAATAGGACTCATTGGCGGGACAGATTTGTGTATCCCAGTGACTCCCCCTTCTGTGGAATAGACTCCCTTGCCACATAAAGCAGAGTACCTCATTAATCCTTTTTAAGCGCAACCTGGATAACTGGATGGGGAACATAAAAAACAACCCTGGGATTCCATCTGTGTTCCTGCTGGACAGTGGCATAGGGTGCTAACTTGTTGGAACATGGGTTAAATTCTTGGCTAGGCTTGTATGGGCCTCAGGGCCAATAGCCTAGTAACTACCTATGATCCTATGAGCAGTGAAGGTATTAATTTATTCCTGTGTTTCTTGCTTTTTATCACAGATGATCACGACAGTGGGAGTGCGGGCCTTGTACCACCTGCTGTCGGTGTATCAGCAGACTCTGATGATGATGTTGGCCAAACTGAGGCACAGTCAGGGGGTGTAGAGGTTGAATCTGACACTGAGGTTGACATACAGCCATCTCTTGCATTTCCATTGAACACAGCCTTTAAGCCTATGCCTACCCAGTCCAGTGAGCCACACAGTTATTAGAGAGGTGGAGGGCGAGGACATTGATCAGAGAATTGTGGCTACTGTGGCTTCAGTGCCTGTTGAGTCTGGCATAGGCCAAAGTATGGGAGAGGTGCCACACAGGAAGATTGATAAGGATGCTTAGAGGAAGCCTCATGTCCTTCCTCCACCTGTTCAAGGTGTCTCTTCCTGTGCCACTCAACATATGTTTTGCGCCATCATGGAAGCACAGGCATGTTCCCATAGGTACTCCAGACAAATGCTCAGGGCTGTGGCTGTGGTACAGTCTGACATGTGTGATTGGCTCCACCATGCTGCTGATTCACTGGAGTGGATGAATGACACTTTAGAACAAGGGGTGCCTGTGATGGACCAAGGGGTGTCTGTCATGGAACAAGCAGTATTTGGGATAGAATGTCTTCTGGGAGGGGAACAGCATCCTCATGGGCATAGGCCAGCCATATCTTCTGCTGTCAGCCAATGTTGCATTGCCAGATTACAGTCCCATAGTGGCAGTACTTCCACTGCCCCTTCAGTGAGTGTGTTGTCCACACCCAGACATGGCAGGCCATTGGGTCATAGTCCTGGGGATGCCTGTGAAGGAAGCTCATCCAGCAAACTTCAGTCATGTTCAGGAAGCAGCACTGCATCTGACCTTGGGTGTGGACATACCAGTGCAGCTCCTGGCAGAGCCAGTTCTCATGGTTGGGGACAACAACAATGAACTGACACCTCTACCATACATGGTTCACAACAGTCTGACATATCAATTCATATCAATACATAGAGCCAGCACAGAGCTTTGCTGTATTCATGCAGACACTCCAGTTTCACCTGGAGGACCCCTGCAGACACAACAGTTACTCATTTTGTCTCACTCACCATTTGTTGGTTTGTCCACATGTCTGTCTTCTCTTTTTTATTCACACACACCTACTGACCTTTTGTGTCAGCCTAGGCTTCCTGCCCCCCTCCCCACACAACACCCTGTGCAAGTGATGATGTGTGCTATATCCCTGTTTTCTATCTTTTGGATTCAATGATACAAAACTGTGTGTCTGATACTCAGGGTGCATAGTTAACTTAGTGCTTAGTATACCTGCAATTGTGGTGCTGAACTGGTAATTGTACATTTTACTGATACTGGCCATGGAAATTTAGACAGCCTCAAAATTTCCAAACTTTATAGTAAATAGTCTTGTGAGGGTTGTGAAGTCAGAAACTGCAATGTGTATCATTCCTTTCTAACTTCTCTGTTTAATCATTTTCTAGTACAAACATATGGTGCTAAACTGAGGGAAGGCTGTAATCATCAGTACTTTTGAGAGGTATGACTGTGTGAATCTTTTATGCCTGAGGCCTACTACGTAGTAATGGACACATAAGTCAAATAAGTTTCTGCTGTTACATGTTAAAGTAAGTTCTGTACAGATCTCCCACCTTTTGCTAGCTTACCAGACCAAGTAATGAAATACAAGGTTATGCCGCACAGTCATATCAGTAAACAATACACTCTAGGTTCAGGACTTACCTTGTACATACAGCAGTTGACACAGTTTTACTTCAGGGCTGACTCTGTCTGATGCAAGCAGCACACAGCCAATACATGGGGAGGTAAAGGTTGTGTGAGTTGCCTGACATCAATGTTACTATGTTACAATGTGAGTAAGAGAAAGGTTTTAGACCCTTAGGTGGTGAGTGAGTGTGCTGTACATTGTCTTTTATCCAATGCAAGTGCATACTGAGCATCCCTACATCTGCCTACACCCACAGCAGCTGGTGGTTTCCCGTGTGACTCATCATCTGTCTGTGGCTGTGGTGACCTTGGAACTGGTGGTGGGATGTGTGCCCCTTCCCCTTGCTGATCCTACTGAAGCTGTTTTCTCAGGATTATGTTGTGTAGCATGGCACATACTGTGAATATTTCTGCACATGTCCATGGATTGTACAGAAGGGCTCTCCCAGATGTATCAAGGCACCAGAACCATGACTTCAGCAGCCCAAACATATGCTTTATGATATTTCTTGCTTCAGTGTGTGCCTCATTATAGTGTTCTTCCGTGGGTGGGTGTGCATTTCTGATGGGTGTCATTAACTATGGTTCCAGTGCATAGCCTCCATCCCCCATTAAATGCCCCTGTGGGACATCCCCCCTAGCAAACATCTGGTACAGTTGGGAAGTGTGCCAGATATGTGAGTCGTAGTAACTGCCAGGGTTGTCAGCACACATGTTCAAGATTATTCCCTTGACATTACATATGACTTGGCAGTTGATAGAACTGTACCCCTTTCTGTTAATGTAGAGCCTACCCTGCTCCCTGGGTGGTGCCTTCATTTCTGCATGTATGCAATCTATGGCACACAGTACTTCAGGGTAGTGTGTTACATGGTAGAACTCCTGCATATTTCTGGCCCTCTCCTCAGAACTACATGAAAAATATATGTGATCACTGGCATGTTGGAGCATAGCATTCAGGAATTGATGGAGGATCCTGGATGATGATGACTGCGACACCCCAGCATGTCCCCTGTTGGTCACTGAAAGGTACTTGCAACTATGATTCTAAGGACTATACATACTTTGTCTCCACTGGAATGAGTTCCCTTAGTTGACTCTGCCTCTGAGATGAGGACGGCAGAGGTCACAGAGTTCCTGTAGTGTGTCCCTGTCCACCCTGCAGCACTCTACAATTTCCACATCATGTAAGATGTGAAAAATTAAATAGGGCCTGAAAACTCTTTTCCATCTCAGCCTAGACCTATTAACAGCAGCAGCACTGGCCTGTAGCACATACAAATGAATTAAAGCAGCAGCAGCCCCTACCATTTTGTCCATTTAGAGTCCTTTCCAAGTCTGTATTCCAAAAGTTTTGGAATCTGCAGGAAAACCAGCACAGAGTCTACGCAGATGCTTTATAATTTGTTGAATAGCTAAATAATGTTTGGTTAATCAGCATGCACTTCAGCTGCTCATTCTGTAATTAGCATGCCATGGTGTTTACCTTGTTTGCTCTGTGGAGCGAATTGCTACATGGCGCTTACTGCATCTAAAACTTTCTGGGCCATGTGCACATTGCTCCACAACATGCATGTGGTGAAAAACGACAATATAAGCTTCACTGAATCCCCCCTTCATGTGCCTTCCAATGGAATGTTTAGATCCGTAGATCATGGACGGGGGGGGGGGGGTTGGAAGTTGCCATAATGGTTAAGGTGTTTATCTTACAGACAGAAGGTACTGAGTTTGATTCTCAACTTCAAAAAGGAAATTAGCTAGGTTTAAAACAGCCTAGCTCTTACCTACGAACCTATGTACAATGTTGGGGTAGAGATTATAGATGTGCAGTATGCAATAGATAATGGTGAATCCCCCATCACCACACATCCCCACCACATCCCAAAGATAACACAGCCATGGTGGGTACCATCTAGATATTAATCTGTATGCTGGATTCTGTAAAGTTTCACTGTATGCATAATATAAAGGCAATCAGCCAATAGGCCATAGGCCTGTCCACAGGCATAGACTTCAGCATGATTTGGTTCCATGATAATTTTAGCAAAGAAGCAGACAAGGGAAAACACATTGATATGGTAACCCTTCCCATTATCTACAGCTTTGACAAATGAGCCCCAAAAGAGGTTGGCATTACAAATTAATGGGTATGAGGTAGGCCCCAAATGATAATGAGAATTGTATTCTCACAGTATAACTAAAAGCAGAGAGTAGTTGTTTTATTAAAGCTACTAAGAAAAATGCCAGTGAATAAGGGAATGCCAAACTGTTCATGGCTGAGACTAATCTCATTAATATATCTGTGTCAACATATTACACTTGTAGAGTAATGCCATCTAACATGCTACCAAAGCTTGGTTGAGTAGCCATGGAAAGAAGGAATAGACTCCACTAAGTTGGGAAAGTTCATGGAAAACATATATTGTTTTGTGGGATGAATGTAAGCAGGACAAAAGAAGAAAATTATTTGGGACTATATATTAATTTGGATCCCAAAATGCAGAGTGAAAGGGCATGTTTATAATCATATGTTGGGGCTCAGATCATAAAGTTTGGGTTCCAAGATATGCTATATTCTTTTATACAGATAACTTTTATTGCCATTCTACAATGCCATGTATAATTCTGTAAGCCATGTAGACAAAATGGTGTTAGGCTTGTGAAAATAGTTTATACAGATCTGCCAAACAAATAAATAATATGGAAGGGATGTGTCATGAAGAGAGATGCAAAATGTCTGGCACATTAGAAGACAAGTCAAATGGAGCATTCTGATTTAGACACACCACATTGTTTGGAGAAATTTGGATTAAGGGGATTTGAAGAGAAAGGGCAGAAGGGGAGAAGGGCAAGTGAATGGTAGATAGAGTGAGACATTTTGGCTTAGGCTTGAGAAAAAAAAATCTTTCTTCTCAGAGACTAAATAAAAAAAAATCACAAAAATGGATACCAAAAACTACTGAGCAAAAATGAAAAAAAAAATCACTAGTTATGTTGTCAAATTATAACAATTGCTTTTTAGATTAACCTTGTGATTCCAAAAAGAATCAGGGTTGCATTGTGGAGAGTATTTGCAATCCCACATTTCTACCCTGAACACATTTTTCATTCTTGCCACATGTACGACATCATACTTAGATGGAGCTGAGATAGGAGACTCTCATCTTAGCATTGGAAACTCATATGCCTGGAAGGAGTGCTATGTTATACACAGATAATCAGATCATACCTCTCAACCTCTCAGTGCAAGAAATCTGGACAAAGCCAGAAAGAATGGGGGGGACAAAGGCCCAAAAATAGGGACAGAATTTAAATATTGCTCCTATAAACTTAGAAAGTTGCTAGAATAACAGGTTTTTCATTATTACTCATTTTCTGAAGGATATAAAGTCTGAAACTCAAATGTCTGTCATTATTTAATATTATTTAGTGACATCAATCTTCAATGATCTGTCAGAAAACCACAGATTTTATGAGGAACAGACCAAAAATATGAGGCAAAAATCTTGACATTCTGTGAAAATCTATACAGTTGAGAGGTATGAATCAGATTCAGAAAAAATGTGATGCAGTTAAATTCTATTTCATATGCATGTAGTTGTCTAATTCCCATGAACAGATTACATAGTTCTAATCATCATGATCATCGTGACCATCATCAACCGCCTTTTTCCCATTTTGTACATGGGGTCAGGGTATCATGTCAAGTGTCATCTTCTCTATTGATTCAATGCCAATCTTCTATCCTCTTTGACAGTCATGCCTGACTGTCACAGGTTTTCCCTTACACAAACCATCCATCTGTTAGTTGGATGCCATAATTTTCTCTTTCCTTCTTCCTATCTGTACCAAATCTTCTTCACCAGATTGTCTTCTGCTTTTCTGCAGATTTGCCCAAACCATTGTAATCTATTGTCTTTGACCTTCTCTGCAATTGGAGCTACTTTGGTTTCTGCCCTGATGTGCTCATTTCTTTATCTGTCTCACAATGTGCATCCTGCAGCCGATCGGAGGCACTTCATCTCCATCATCTCTAGATCTTTTCTATATCTGAGACAATAAGAGTTCAGTAATTTGAGTTAAAACATATGGTGAAATACTCACTAGGTGCTTCACTCTCCTCTCTTCTCCTCTCCCAATATGGCAGGCACCTGTGGAAATGGGACATTTTCTAAAAAACTGACCAAAGTGATTATGCAGCCAGAATCTAGTAACCCCACATTAGCTTCTACCCATAAACCTTTATTATGCATTTCATCAGGTTAGCCATGGCACAATAACAGAAGGCAGTATCTACGATGAGTCTTACTGTGGTCATAACCTATAGCTTCACCTTCTCCTGTCATATCATAGGTTATCTATACAGATGGTTTTACTTTCCTTTTCTGCTTTCTATACCTAAAACATATGATAGGAGATGAGGCTAATTTTGCCTTGATTTCAGGTCTTTCAATTAATTTAATAAACATATCCCCATAATGTAGTACTTTTACTCCCAGTGTCATAAACTATTTGCACTTTGAAAGTTAGCCTGACATAACAGTGTTTAATTGTAGCTTGTGGTACTCATTTAAACCTGATTATAACTAGGATTCCTAGCACAATCTTCTTACTGTTGCATCCTTAGGGATCTAGCCAGTACTTCACTATATTTTTTTAACTCAAATAACTGAGCTCTTGCCATCTTAGACATACAAAAGATCCATTTATGGAACATATGATCCTTTGATTGTGAAGTTACCCTGCCCTAGTCAACAGTATTGTTTGTCTTTACTCAGTGTATTCTGTGTTTAGAAAGTCCATGCATCCATGGGGAGGAGTCTCCCATAAAATGAGCTGCCAATGTGTGTCTATAGGCAAAGTGATCCATCCTTCCTGCCTAGTAATCCTTTCAGATGTTGATAAAAAAGCTTCAAGCTCTTTGCCTGTACTTTGTAGCTTCAGGGAAGTGCAAACCTTGGTTGGGCTACTGGTGTGGCTAATACCACATGATTTCAGCAGCAACAGAAATACCCTGAAGTAGCTCTGCAATTCTTTTTTCTTCCTGCTATAAAACCTTTTAACATTAGCATTGCCTGCAAGAGTCATTATCACTCTGTCTTTTAAGGCAGAGGCAGTTGGAAGACACAATTTCATGCTCCACCAGATGTACGAAACACAGGCAGCTGACACTTTAAAGCTTCTGTAAAATGCTGTTTATTGCAAGAAGAACTCAACAAGAGAACATGAATTCACTGAAAGCAGTAGCAACAGGTGGAAACACAAAACAAATGACTTGTGAACATTTATTATGAACCACTGCTCCTGTGTTTCAAAAATGTTTTATTTCTTGTTTCCTTTGCCTCACTGGAGCAAACTACTGTTTATGGCCTTAAAATAAAATAATTTCCAGTGAACTACCTGTCAGTCTCATACTAGTGAGTGGCTATCATCTCATAAACGTTTAACAACTCTTTTTTTCTGGCTCTCAAACTAGTAAGCTGCTGCAGCTATGTAAAACTTGTGACAGTTTTCTCTGTCGCAGGTCACATACTAATGAGCAGATGAAGCAAAGTAAAGTAGCTAACAGTAATCATAGAAATTATGGAAAATAAAAGACAAATGGCCAATGTGTACATGTATGCCTTGCCAATTCCCAGCCTTAGAGCTTACAGTCATGCCAGAGGAGAATTTCTGAACAGCCATCCAATTGACTAGAAAGATGTCTTGTCATATAGTTGGTAATGAGTGGAAGTTTGTTCCAGGGAAAAGACAGTCATTGTGTAATGAATCTGACACTCCGCCATATTTTGTTTTTCTGAAGCAGGTTCAGATCTCTGGTCATAGTGTCCACTGGGCTGTGTGATTTTGTGGAAATATAGGAAGTCTGGGACCAATGGATATCTAACAACCCAGAAAGCAAGGCACAGATCAGTAACCTTTTCAAATGGCAGGACTTGTTAAAGAGAATTCCAAAACATAGAGACTGAATGGCCAAAAGAACAGACTTACATATACTAAGTGTGAGAAGCCATTTCTTGGAATATTCCCTTTTCTCCAAGGTATAGAGATCATGAAGTTGTAGTATATACATTAGGGGGATATGTGGAGGTGCTTTCCCCCTACAAACAGAAGTCCTGAAGGAGAAGAGTGAGTTTTCAGATTCGATCTTCTTGGGCTTGTCTTTCTTTTTTCTTTCAGCTTTTCAGAATTTAGCTTTCCATGTGCAGACATTTCAGTAGGACGTCCGTAGATCACCTGTAAGCCTAAAGACTACCTTTAATGGAATTTTTTTTTTGTTATTTGCTTTGAGATTGGGCACATAGGACCTGGCACTCTCAGATCAGAAGTGAAGAGTACCAGACCTGAGAAGAGTTTTTTTTTTTTCCTCTTCTAAAGGTTGATGAGTATCAGATCAGAGACCAGCACCGCAGACTAGATGAGCTAGCTATGGCTCGGGCACACCACACATCTAGGGCTGGTGAAACATTAATCAGTGAAGAGAAAAACATTGCTATAAAAGCAAAGTCAGCAGGTATATGACTGTGTCGGTTAGTTTGTGCTGTTATTACTTCATTCATAGTTTGTACTGAAAAGAAGAGAATGACCAGCTGTGATATTATGTACCCCTTAAATCATTTTCCTAACATCTTCTTCTTTCAGCTTTTTCCCAGTTAGGGGTCACCACAGCGGATCACCTGTCCACTCATGATTGGTAGTGGAGTTTTACGGTGCCAAGGTGCCAGCCCAGCACCCAACCTTCCACAGAAGGCACACACATGCACACACTCACACCTAGGGCCAATTTGGAGTCTCCAGTCCACCTACAGCATGTCTTTGGGATGTAGGAGGAAACCAGAGCACCCGGAGGAAACCCACACAACCACAGGGAGGACATGCAGACTCCGCACAGAAGGCACCCCAGACGAGAATCAAACCGGAGAACCTCTTGCTGTGAGGCAGCAATACTAACCACTGCACCAAAAACAAAATCATTTTTCTAACATATGTAGAGAAAATGCCAGCATATGCAAGCAAAAAATACATTGTTCTGTGCTACTCTTTGTCAAAATTCTTATCAATTATAAGTTTACATAGAAAACTAAAACACTTTCAAGGATCTAAACAGCTTAGACCCATCTCTGCCATTGCAAAGCAGCACTGATTCATGGCCTGTAATATTTCTGCTATATATACCATTGTAACAGGTTTCTTTTTTTCTGCATGAAAAGTAAAGTATTTTTTTACTTTTCCAGATGGCTGTGCAGATCATCCATTATTTGCTTAAATGCAAGTATTTCAAAATATTCAGAAAGCTGTCACTGCTCATAAAGTCATGAAAGACAA
This sequence comes from Protopterus annectens, assembly GCF_019279795.1. Classification (NCBI taxonomy): domain Eukaryota; kingdom Metazoa; phylum Chordata; order Ceratodontiformes; family Protopteridae; genus Protopterus; species Protopterus annectens. Next base: position 244,661,432 of record NC_056734.1, read on the forward strand.
GTGCTGATAAGAATAGTTTTTCAGCTTGTTCATAGGTTCATAGGTTCATAGCTAGGTACTAGGCTATTGGCCCAAGGGTCTAAGTAAGCCTACCCAACAAGGTTCCCTGGCTTACGCCACCCAAGAAAGTTAATTTCCTGTGCCCCTATCAAGCAGAACCACGGAAGTGATCCCTGGGGTATATTTTCTATTTCCCATCCACTCATTAAGATTTTTCGTGAAGAGTGCTAATGAGGAACTTTGCTTGACATAGATGGGTAGCTTGTTCCAGAATATAGGAAGTTTCTGGGACAGGAATCTATCCCTCCAGCATGATCTGTTTATTGTGGTGACAAGGTTTAGGTCCCTAGAGTATGTAGCTCGGAGGGATTGGGATTTCTTTAGGTGTAGCATATCCAACAGCTCCGGGTTTAACATAGCTTTATATGTTAGGCAGAGATTGCCTCGGAGTAGGTGATATGCTATGGAGTAAAGCTGGAGTTTTTGAGACAGTCAGTGTAGGGCATTTGTTTGAGGCCAGTAATCCTCTTTGTGAGGTAATTCTGTGGCCTTTCCAGCTGCTGCAGATGCCTTGTGAGGTACATTCTAATAGGGGCGTTGTATTCTATAATGGGTCTAAGGAGTGCTGAGTAGAGGGGAACAATGACCACTTTTTTCCTGGATGAGAACCCTTTTGTGATGAGGTGTGCCACATAGAAAGATTTCCTGATTACTGTGGCGATGTGATTATCAAAGGAGAGACTACTGTCCACCTGGGTCCCAAGGTCTCTTATCACACATTCAACATTAAATAGACTGCTGTTTATGTGGTAGTTCATGGGACAGAGTTTTTACTAAATGGGATGACAATGCATTTTTTGGCATTGAGCTTCAGGCCATGCCTCTGACACCAGGTATCTGTCTCAGTGAGGCCCTTCTGTAGGATGTCCACATAATTTGGGGACTCGACTATGGCTCCTAGTTTACAGTCATCTATGAAGTACATTAGCCAGAGGCCTTCTGTGTTAGTCTGTACTTCAGAGAACTAGATACCAACCAGGAGAGGTCCCAGGACTGAACCCTGTGGTACTCCACTTGTCACTGGTTTGAAGTTAGATTTGGAGT